>NW_012145967.1:1132772-1135884 GCF_000956105.1 Propithecus coquereli
AAAAAAAAAAAAAAAAAAAAAAAAAATGAGGTCAAAATCAAATAAACAAAAAAGCAACAGCAGCAGCAGCTCCAACAACAACAAAAATACTATATAAACTACCTGGCTATTTCCAAAAGTAGTTATCGTTGCTATGCTTGTACTTGAGTACTGTCTCCTTGTGGAACAAGTGTTCCTACCCCTAGGTCCTTGACATTAAAGGAGTCAGGAAACTGCTGAAGAATCTGCAGTTCTAGTTCTTCAGGCAAGGAAGATAATGTCTCAGATACCGTCACATTATTTTACCATAGACAACAGTACTTTTGTGGGGTGCTTACCAAGCAATAGCAACTGTGCTATGCACTGTATGTACATTATCTCATTTTATGCTGCTTTGAAAAATTTTTTATAAGTCAAGTTTACAGACATATAATTTAAATATACTAAAAAGCACCCATATTAAAGATATAGTTCGGTGAGTTTTGACATATGTATGTGACCATGTGACCACTACCATAATCAAGATACAGAAAATTTTCATCAGCTTCACCTCTAAAACATTTCTTTATGCTCCTTTTCAGACAATCCTCCTGTCAACTGTGCCAGCAACCCTTGATATCCTTTCTGTTACTATAGATTTTATGCCTGTTCTAGAGTTTTATATAAATGGAATCACACGGTGTGCAGTCTTTCATGTCTGGCTTCTTTTACTCAACATACAATGCTTTTCAGATGCATCCATATAATTGTGTGTACCAGTAGTTTGTGACTTTTTATTGTTAAGTTGTATTCCATTATATAGCTCTACCACAATTTGTTTTTCCGTTCTCCAATTGATGGATATTTGGGTTGTTTCCAATTTGGGGCTATTATAAATAAAGCTGTTATGAACATTTTTGTATAGTGTTTGTGTGGACATTTCTAGGCCAATACCTCAGGGCACATCATACGGTAAGTATATATTTACCTGTGTAAGAACCTGCCAAATTGTCTTCCAGCTTGGTCGAATCGCTTTATGTTCAGAGCAGCACACGTGAGAGTTCCAGCCGCTCCACAGATTTGCCGCCCCAACAGGTGTGAGCTGCTATCTCATTGGGATATTATTTTGCATATTTCTGATGCCTCACAGTGCTGAGTAAATTTTCATGTCTTTATTTGAGGTTTGTATACCTTTTTTTGGTGAAATTTCTTTTCAAATCCTTCCCCATATTAAAATTGAGTTGTTTGCTCCCTTGTTATTGAACTGTAGGTGTCCTGTATGCATTCTGCATACAAGCCTTTTGTCAGATATACGAATTGTGAGTTGTGGACACACGTAGTATGTAAGTCTGTCACTTGCCTTTTCACTTTGACTTTCACAGCATCTCTCAAGGAGCACGAGTTCTTAATTTTGATAAAGTCTAATTGGTTTTGTTTCTTCTATGGATGATGCTTCAGTGTCCTGTTATTTAAAGTTTTAAAGTTGCCCTGTTGAGAGGGAAAAAGAGCCAATCTGAAAAGGTAAGCCAAGGCCTTAATAAGAGAGCATTGGTTTTCAATTTTGGGTGTACATTAGAATAACCACAAGCTTTAAAAAACACATGCCTGGGATCCATCCCCAGAAATTCTTATTTAGGTTGATGTAGGGAGGATCCTAACTGCTGATAAATTTTAGTGGCTCCTTTGATGATTCTAACGTGCAGCCAAGGGTGAGAATTACTGAAAAAGAGGCTGAGTGTGTACAAAATATGTGAAGCTTATTTCAGAATACGTAGGCCTTTAATTAATGGGATATTTTATCTAAAGAAATCATATGTCAAAGGGTTCGACCAAATTTGTCATGCAGTAATCATCTGTAGTTATAATTTTTTTTAGACCAAGGGTGTAATTAAGGAACAAATGGTTAACACCCCTAAGTTGCGGACACCACGGCACCACAGTGTATCTTATGTGAATATGGAGATGCAAGGAAAAGTCTCAGAAAGAAAGGAAATAGTAGTTAAGATGATTTCATAATCACTTTAAGAATTTTTTTTTCATTATTAGGGTAAAGAAGTCAAGAAAAAGCAAAATAGACATAAAAAAGCTTTTTAGCAGAGAGTGTATAAAATTGTTGGGAAGTAAGAAACAGGGTAAATAGGAAAAAGCTACTGGTGACCCATGTTGAAGTAGTTGGCTTAGAAGGTTTATTTAGAGGCAGTACTCTGCTACAGCTGAGTGAGAAGTTTAGCAAATATTTCCCCCCCCAAAAAACAAGTATAAAACTGGAGAAACTATAAAAAACAACGGTTTCAGGGCACTGAAAATCAGAGAAAACCAACAAATTGAAAAGTGTTTATTAATAAAAAAAACTGCTAGAACCTTTAGATAAGAAAAGTGGGAGTCTACAGGATCTTGCCTGGGACTATCCCTCCCTTTTAACCCCTCTAAAACCTTGGTCAGTGTACCAGTTTTAGCAAGGCCAGACTGACTGTGAAAACTAGTTGCTTTACTGCGACAGGAAGCTGACTTGGTTGGAACTGCAAGGCCAAAACCCATTCCTGGCAGCATTATCAGAAAAAATAGCAAACGTGGAAGAAAATAAATGGGAAATTCTCACAGCTCTGCTAACCTGAGTTTGTAGTACTAGTTAGGGCAAAGGACAGACCAGTCAAAAACTTAGCTGAGGGAAAAAAAAAAACTTAACTGGAAGTTCCTGGAAATAAGAGAGTCATATAAGGGCTAGATAAGCTCACTATGACTTTCTGGCTGAATGGGAAACTATATTTACAGGAGACCCATGTGAAATAAACGCTGGGGCAGAATTGAAAATTGCCTGAACTTTGAATCCCTCCTTAGCACCTCCCCACACACAATTCACACATAGATCTATCAGCAGAGGGTGGAAGCCTCATTGGCTTAAAGTGCTTGCACAACCTCTCATCAGTCATTGAGGTACCAACAAGCTATGCAGACATGGCAACACATAGGAAACTAGGCAAAATGGGAAAGAAAGAAGGAAAGGAAGGAAGGAAGGAAGAAAGAAAGGGAAAGAAATAAAGAAAGAGAAAGAAAGAAAGAAAGAAAATAATGAAAGAAAAGAAAATGACCTGGGAGACAGAGTGAGTCCCTGTCTCTAAAATAAATAAATAAAAACAAAATGAGAATTACAAAA
>NW_012145967.1:1147178-1152209 GCF_000956105.1 Propithecus coquereli
AATACAATTCTATGATGATAGTTCTTTCTGTTAGTGTTTTAAGGCATTCATTCATTTTCTTTTGGTTTCCATAGTTTCTCATAAGAAGTCTGCTGTCATGCTTGTCTTTATTATTATCTGTAGGTAATAGGTATTTTATCTCTGGTTGCCTTGAAGAGTTTCTTTTTATCTCTTGTTTTTAGTAATGTGATTATGATGTGTTTTTACATGGATTCCTTTATATTTATTCTGCTTGGGTTTCATTGAGCTTTGTTGACATGTTATAGTTTTCATTGAATTTGGATAAACTTTTAGCTATTATTTCTTCATATGTCTTCCCTCTCCCTTACTCAGACCCTAATTACACATAGAAGACAGCCTTGATATTGTTCCATAGGTACTAGAAAGTTTGTCATTTTTTTTTCCTTTATTCTTACTTTTGGATATTTTCTATTGCTATGTCTTCAAGTCCATTGGGCCGTTCTTCTGCAGTTTCTGATTGTTAAACTATCCAGTGTATTTTTTGTTCTACATAATAAAATTTTCATCTCTATATGTTCTATTATGGTCTTTCTCTCTCTCTCTCTCACTTTCAAATATCTTCCTTTCTGCTCCTCATAGTGTTCGTGTTTTCCCCTCCTTGAGAATATTAAGCATATTTACAATAGCTGTTTTCAAGTTCTTGTCTTCCAATTTCTAAATTTCTGTCATTTCTGTTTTGCTTCTATTTATTGGCCTTCTCTTGAGATTAATCATGTATTTCTGCTTTTTTGCACACCTGATAATTTTTTTATTTGATGCCACATATTGTGAAATTTTATATTGCTGTGTGTTGGATTATGTTATATTCCTTTAATAGTGTTGGGCTTTGTTCCGATATCCAGGTAGAGCAGTGGTTGCCTTTGTACAGAGGTGAGATTGATGTTCAAGGTAATAGAATTGCTCTATATCTTGATCTGGTGTTGGTTATATGGATGTGTACTTGCTACAAAACTCATCCAAATGTACACTTATAATATGTGTTTTACTCTAAGTAAATTACACTCAATAATAAAAATATTTTAAAATGTTATATATGACTGTTTTAAAATTTTGAAATAATACAACTGTATAGAGAAAAAACCCTAAAAGTACTATTTCACCCCTCTTCAATTGTACTGCCTCTTCATTATTCCCTCTTCCCCAGAATCTTATCACACATAATCAGTTAAATAATTCTCTATATCACCTTCAAAATCTTTATCTATGCATTTACACATACAGCATGATGGTTAAGATCATGGGCTCTAGAAACCAGCTGACTTGGGACAGAATCATGGCCTTACTACTTAGTAGATTCACTTTTGCCTAGCCTTGATCTTCATATAAATGGACTTGTAAAATAGGCATTCCCATGTGTCTAACCTCCTTCCTTCAATGTTATATGTTTGAGGTTCATGGATGTTGGTGCTTATACTAGTAGTTTTTTTCTTTTATTGCATACAATTGTATTTACCATTTTATAAATATAACATGATTTGTTTATCCATTCTGGTGGTTGATAGACATTAGTGTTGTATCCAGTGTGAGCTATCATGATAAAAGCTGCTGGGAATATTCTTGCACAAGTTTTTGGTAAACATGTTTTCATTTCCCTTGGGTAAATATTTAGGATTGAACTTGCTGGGTCACAGGGTATATTTAACTCTATTTAAAAAACTGCCTAACTATTTTTATTGAATTTAACATTGCTTTCAGCAAAGTATGAGAGTTCTAGTTCCTCCACATCCTAACCAGCACTTGTTATGTGTCAGTCTTTCTAATTTTAGCCAGGTTAATGAGTGTGTATTGATATCTTTTGTGGGTTGAACTTTCATTTCCCTGATTACTAATAATGTTAGTCTTTTCAGGTGCTTATTGGCCATTTCTATATCTTCCTTTGTGAAATATTTGTTCAAGTTCTTTGCCCATTGTTCTGGTATGTATTGCAGTGTAACACAAATAACCCCATAAATTATTGGCCTAAACAATAGTTCTTAGTTTTGTTTTCAAATATTCCATTTGGACAGCTTATTTCTGCTCCACGTGGCATCAGTTGGAACAGGTGAACTGGGCTGCATGTTTTCCTCCCATTTGGCTCACTTGTATGCCTGGTAAATTGGTGCTGTCAGCTAGAAATTTATCCAAGGCTGTCAGCGAGAAGCCTTGGTTCCTCTTAATGTGAGTCTGTCTATATGATTGCTTGGACTTGCTCAAAGTATGGGTGGCTGGGTTCTAAGGATGAGTATTCCAAGAGAATAGAGGGAATGCTGGCAGTCTCTTAAGGTCTTGACTTGGAAACTGGGTTAGCATCACTTCCATCATATTCTGTTATTCAAAGCAGTGCAGAATTCATTCACATTCATGGGGAAAGCACATAGACCCTTTTTCTTGATGAGGGGATGGGATCATATTTAATCTACCATAGTCCGAATGGGATCATACTTAATCTACCATAGTCTACCTTTTGGATAGACTGAATGGTTGAAATGAATGATTTGTATTCACCCCATGTGAAAAATAAACTCAGTTCCTCCTAAGACTTATGAAAGTTTCATTCCTTGCTCTCTATCTCCCACTCTCCAAAGCAAACTTGAGACTCTTAGGAGACAGCCTGTTAAGTATTGATCTCATCGAATAAGTGTCTTTATTTCTAAGGTGGTATCAGCTCCATTTCTGCCTGCTTCTGATGCTCTCCAGTACCTTCAATTAGTTTTTATATTTTGTCCATAGTTTATAATTGCTTTTGGCAAGATTAAGTTAATAAAAGCTACTTCACCATTGTTGAAAACAGAGTCCCCCCATATAACATATAAAACATATTTTAAAAATATTTGAAATGGGGGAAAAAATAAAAGTAACCCTAAATAATGGTAGGTAAAATGCAAACACCTAGTAAAAACAAAAAGATGGAAATTACATCTGGTCTAGAACGATTTATTGATTATTTGACATTGACTAGGTACATTATTTAAGCAGGTTACTTTACATATTTGGGCTCAGATGTTTATTTGAAGAACTAGAAGTTTAGATCAGATGATGTAAAGGATCCTTTAGATCTTTGAGGCCCATGATTCTAATAGCCTTATAATTTAATGTAGCATTTGATTACTATTTTGGCAAATGTAAAGGAAGTTTAAGGATTTACAATTGACAAGATCAGTGTGGAATCCGAATATATAAAACAAATTCTCTCAAACACTAAAATTACATTTTCCAAGCAAGGCAACAGCTCCTTTCTTCTTAAACAGGGTTCACAAACCCAAGAAGGACCTGAATATAGGCGAGGAAATAATTACGGAGTAAACCTGGCTCATTTTCTCAGGGTATCAATTTTACCTATGCAATTTTGGGTGAAATAACCTTCATTTTTTATTAAAATAAACTTGGATAATTTGTGGCATAGAATACAAATATCATATAAATATTGACAGTTTAAGATGAAAATTAAAACAAAAATTCTCCTTAGAGAGAAATCTTAGGGCAACTCTCTTGGATACTGGGAGATAAAGACTTTCTGTTCTCTGGTATTCTGATAGAAAAGTTTGAGAAGTGCTGTAAACTCTCTGGGCATTAGGCAAAGAGTCAAAATCCTGTTTTTAATTTAAAATATGCAACCATCATTGGATCTATGCTATAAATATGTTTTATTTACCCAGACATCTGCAGTATTTATTTAGGTTTAGTCACTGAATGAACAGTTTTTATTCCGTATGAGTTGCTACCCTCAAAACTGTTCATCAGTTCCTCAATATGTTTTGGGTTGATGGAGTTTGGATGAAATAATGTTTCTTTGACCCTCTACTCAGGCAAAACATAGTCTGCAGCCTACTCTCTCCTTTCCAGCTGCAGACAGAACTGAGATTGGCACAAACCATCCTTCTAGTTGGCTTCTGAGGGATACACTAGGAATAGTTTTGCATTGTGATCTCGAGGTTCCCATTGTTCTCCCTTTCGCCATGGGCCATCGCGGTGCGCAAAGCACCAGCCCTCTGAGTTAGAGCAGCAGTGATCTGGACAGGCCAACACTGGAACAGATGAGAGGGAAATCTTTTCATAAGCCATTGTTGTTTATAAGCACCTTGATTCAAACTAGTTGGCCATCATTTTAAAACATGTTCTTAAATTCTTTAACATTCTTCCCATTAAAAGGTGGAATCTAATTCCCCTTTCCTTGAATATAGGTCTGCTGTAGTGACTCACTTTTAATGAACACAATTAAGCAGAACTGACACTGTGTGACTTTTAAAACTAGGGTAGGGAAGGCAACACGACTTCTGTCCAGGGAACTCTCACTCACTCTCAATTACACATATAGGGAGCCATAAGCCAACATGTAAGGAATTCAGCTACTCTGAAGCCATCATGCTGGAAAGACCATGTAGAAAACTCATGGACATAGAGAAAGATGCTTGAGGGCTCCAGCCCCCAGTTGTTTGAAACTTTCTGGTCCACTCCCCAGGTATGTGAGCAACAAACTTTCAGATGATTCCAGTCTCAACTTGCCCCAGGCACTGCCAAATGGAGCAGAGAAAAGCCATCCCTGCTGAGCCCTGCCCAAATTGCAGATTCATGAGCAAAACAAATGTTGTTATTGTTTTAAGTCACTGTTTTGAGGTGGTTTGTTGAGTAGTTATATATGAATGAATTCTTTCCTATTGCTGGAAAGACTTTGAGGAAATTGGACATACGTAAAGAAAGAAAGAAAGTTTTAATTGTAGATAAAGGGAAAAAGGCAGGAAGAGTGCAGAATTACAATGCACTAAAAGAGAGAAAGGTTTCAGAGATGTGAAAACTGAATTACTTTCACAGATATTATTTGCAATAAATATGCATACACACAGACCCTTGTAAGTTTTAAATTGGAAGGAATCTTAGGGATCATTAAACTCAACCCATTTTTAACAAAGTGAAACTCAAAGAGTTAACTCATTTGGGCAGGATTGCAGAGCTAGAATAGAGCCCAAACTTTCAAACTTCCACTGCTGCAGTATCTCTTTTCTCAAGGCATATATAGTAAACATTGTGAATTTA
>NW_012145967.1:1155119-1193574 GCF_000956105.1 Propithecus coquereli
TGTAAATTAAGTTCAAGTATTTTAGTATATTACTAAAAACAAAAACTACCTCACAGGGAAAAAATCATAATCCAGAATTGTTACAATATATAATCCAAATGTCTGGTTTTCGATAAGACATCATGAGATATTCAAACAGGAAAACGTGACCGATACTCAGGAAAAAAAAATCCATAGAAACTGATTCTGAGTGGATCCAAATACATTCAGCACACAAAGACTTCAAAGCAGCTCTTACATTTTAGAAATTAAAGGAAAGTATGATGGCAATGACACTCAAATAGGAATTCTCAACAGAGAAAAAGAAACAATAAAAAGGAACCAATGGAAATTCTAAAATTTAAAAGCACTATAACTGAAATCAACATTTAAATAGGCAGATTTAAGATGGCAGAAGGAATAATCAGTGAACTCGAGATAGCTCAATAGAAATTAACTACTCTGAAGTATAGGGAGAAAAACAGACTAAAGAAAAATGAGCAAAGCCTCAGAGACCTATGGGATGACATCAAACACACCTGCTTACATGCAATGAGAGTCCAAGAAAGAGAAGAAAGAGAAAAATGGCAGGCAAAATACTTGAATAAATAATGGCTGAAAATTGCACAAATTTGATGAAAAACATTAATTTACACATCTCAAATCTCAATAAACTTTAAGTAGGATGAACATGAAAATCTCCACCTATACACATTATAGTAAAATTACTGAAAACTGAACACAAATAGAAAATTTCAAAAGCAGCAGAAGAAAACTAACTTATCCTAAACAATGGGGAACAGCAACACAATTATGGCCTGATTTCTTGTCTGAAACAATGGAGACCAGAGCAGTGGAGCGACTTGTTCAAAATGATGAAAGAAAACTATCAACCACAAATATGCCGCAAAACTATCTTTCAAAAATTAAGGTGAAATAAAAACATTCTCAGATAAACAAAGACTGAAATTATTTCTAGCAGACCTGCCTTCTAAGAAATTCTATCAGAAATGAAAGAAAATGACACCATAAGGCAAATCCACAGGGAGCAATAAAGAATGCCGGAAATAGTAACTATGTGGGTAAATATAAAAGACTATATAAATATACACCTTTTCTTTTAAATTTAAAAAAATCCCATCAGATTGTATATTGCAAAAATCAAAACATTGTATTATTGAGGGTATAATGTTATAGACATATATACAACAATATAGCACAAAGCAGAGGGCAGGAAATTAAGCCAGGAACATAGGTAGGTGTTAGATTTTACTGAAATTAAATCAGTATTAACACAGATTATATTGATAAATTAAGAGTACATTTTAATGCCTACAGCAAACACTAAGAAAATAACTAAAAAGACAATCAACAGAATAATTAAAATGATACACCAAAAACAAAATTTGTTTAACCTAAAGAGAGCAGTCAAGGAGGAACAGAGGAAAAAAAAGACATGAGCTATATTGCAAGCAAACAGCAAAATGGCAAGCATAAATCCAATCATATCAATTATCATATTCAGTAGTCCATTACACTGACTAAAGTTTCCAGTGAAAACACAAAGAACATCAGATGGGATACAGAGTTCAACTATGTGCTGATTGCAAGAGACACACTTTAAATTCAAAGATACAGCTGGACTGAAAGTAAAAGAATGGAAAAGATATATTGTATAAACACTAACCATAAGATAGCTGGAGTGGGTATATTAAAATCAAACAAAATAGACTTTTAGAAAATAAATATTACCAGAGATACAGAGGGAAATCTCACAAATATAAAAGGGTCAATACATCAGGAAGATATAATGATTTTATTAGAATCATGTTCTAACCAACTGAGCTAACCAGCCATCACACAGATACAATGATTTTAAGTATATACGCACCTAACAACAGGACTCTAAAATATGTAAAACAGAAATTGAGAGCACTGAAAGGCGATGTAGACTATTCAGTAATTATAGTTCAAAATTTCAAGGCCCTTGATACTGACAGAATAAGTAGACAGAAAATTAGTACAGATATAGAAAATTGAAAAAACACTATTAACATGTTCTAACTGACATTTGTGTTCATAGACTACCTCACCTTACAGCAGCAAAATATATTTTTTCAAGTGCATTTGAAACATTTTCCGGGATAGACCGTATAATAGGCCCTAAAACAAGTTTTCATAAACATAAAAAGATTGAAGTCATTCAAAGTATGTTCTTCAATCACAATAGAACTAAATTGGAAATAAACAGCAGAAATTTGAAAAATCCCCCACAATATCTGGAAATTAGATAACATTTCTAAATGTCCCAGGACCAAAGAAGAAATGGCAAGGAAAATTAAAAAATATTTTGTACTGAATGAAAGTGAAAAGACAACATAAAAAAATTTGTGTGATGCAGCTAAAACAGTGTTTGGAGGAAAAGTTACAACTTTAAACATGTATATTAAAATTTGTGTTCCCTGTTTAGAAAAATTGTTATAAATTAGAAAAAGTTTTAATGTGTAAATAAATCCTAGGCTGGTTGTTTAATGCTGCTATCTCTTTATCAAAGGTTTTTAAGTCTTTAAATACATATAAATTAATTTAATATATATGCCTGTATATAAATGTATATAATATATTGTAAAAATGCTTTATATAGGAAAAATCATGAAGATAATCACCACCATGTATTGAAGTACTACCCATTTGTGGGGCACTGGGCTAAGAATTTTAGGTACACAATTTCATTTAATATCCACAACAATCCTATGAAGCATTATTAAGAAAAATAAGGTTTAGAAATTTTATAACTTGTCTATTTTAAAATGTCAAATACACAGCAGAACTGAATTCAAGCCCAGGTCTATGAGAAGACAAAGCCAATGCTCATAACCTCCGCTCTACCTCCCTTTCCAGATCTTGGTGATTTTGTCTTAATTCCCAAGCCTCTACATTTCACATGTTCTTCTTTAGCCATGAAGACTAAGATGAGAAATCACGATTTCTCATCTTTGCAGACCTATGGTATAGTTTTGCAAAGCCCTGTGAGTTCTTGCCTTGCCAATTTTTCTTTCCTCAACATGCATAGCGTTGGTTTACTTTGGATTACTATAAAATAGATTGTTTGCCTGCCCTGCGATGTGTATACTACATCATGTATCTCTGGCTTTACTCTTTTCAGATTTTTGTGTGTCCTTTTTAGGTATCTAAATCAGTTTACTTTGATGAAAGCTCCCAGTAGTCAGATACTGTCTAAAATAGAGGTTCAACATTTTAGTTTGAAAAACAGTGGAGACACTCTGATTTGATAAGAAAGACTGAGTGTGAATAGCAGTAACTAGAACTATTGTTCAGGCGCAAAAATGCATTATCAGGAGAAACATCCTGATAATGTTGGACAGGATGATACAGTGATTTATGGAGTGCCTGGAAGTCATGAACTCACGTATGTGATAACTTCCAAATGGCTAGTATGTATTTTTTAAAAGGATAAAAATTGTCATTTGGTAAGAACATCCCATCACATCCCCTCATCAAATGACTGAAGCCATGGATTCGATTTTCTTTTTAATAAGTGGAAATGGAGACCGCAGCAAAACTTGCTTCGTATTGTTTCCCCGGGCTAGTGGTCTTTGGCTAGAAAAACAGGATTTGGATGTCTACGCTCCAGTCCTCTTACTTTACAGATCAAGTGGAGGCCCAAAGATGTGACAGCTTCAAAGGCAGAAACAGAATATTTTATTTACCTTGAATTTCCTGCACCTAGCAATGTAGCTGGCATCCCGAGGCACCTCAGGGAGTGTGCGGAGGGTGACTGGCCAAAGGACACCCAGCTGAGATCTAGAATGAAAAACCGAGTCTCAGATTTTTCAGGCTGGATTAGGCTTTTCCCCTTAAGACATACATATGTCTACTATGGAAATGAAATTTTTCCTAGGACCCAGCAAAGCCGTTAGCCATTGTTAATGACGAAAGGGAGAGGTACTTGACTATCCTCAGTAGAGATCCCGGGGTTTTCCACCTGGGTCTTCATTTGGGGTTTTAAATTCCTGAGAGATCAGGCACAAGGGCAGCTGCAGCCTCTACCAGGTCCCTTACAGAGACACAAAGTGTCTTCTTTCTCCTCTTTCTCCTGTGCAAGATGACCTAAAACAAAGATCTCTAAATAGTTCTTCTCTCCAGCCACCGGTCCCCTGATTTTTCTTTTTTGTTTCTTTTGAAAATAACCACTTTTCTAAGGGTGACTTTTCCTGAAATAGACACCTAAGAGGAAGCAGTGGAACTGGGCGATATTGACATCCCCAGTTACTATCTCTTTGTTCTTAGTTGCTCCGGATTATTCTTTCTTCCTGCTGTCTCAGCTTGCTGTGCTTGGCTACTTTGCATTTCTGTGACTTATCTCCACCTGCGTATTCAGTTCCTCCCCTTTCTCACCTGTGAGTGTCTGTCTCTGCATTCTCTGATCATCTTTCTTTGACACAATTGACTTCCAAAGGTCTCTCAGGTTATTTAAGGGCTAAGCCAAAATGCAAGAGCATTGGATGGCTGTTGGGGTGAAATCCCAGGCGGTGTGGGGTGAAGGGAAGTGGAGGTGGGGCATAGAAGGAAGGGCTTCCATGCAGGGAGTTCACTCACGCCCAGCTTGAGAGCCCTGGCCAGTCACCCCCATGCTGTCGCACCCTCTGGACTGAAATGAAGTCTGCACACAGGATGGCCGCCCTGGCCCACTGAAGTTCCTTGGTTGGTTTGTCCGGGTCACTCTTACCTGAAGAGAGAGCACCAGCGACTAGTGGGTGTTCCACAGACTTTTGCTGAACTGAGTTGTTTGCTACTGAAAGCTGAGGACTGGGACACTTTCTGTTAGCGCACCATGACCGGTCAGTTTTCTGAGCAGTCTGAAAGCAGCTGTGATTAGTTGCCAACAGTAATAATGTAAGAACATTTTTATCTACGTGAAAATAGCATGGAGAAGTGGGAGGTTATAGAAGGGGCAAGATATTCATAGAAAGAAAGAGTTAAGAAGAACAAGGCAACCGAGAGTAGTTCTTTAAAAGGGACAATTAGAGCCACGGGCAGCATACTGAAATTCCTGAGGTGCGGCACGTGAGCAGCAGAGAACATAACATGGAGCTGTGTCCCGAGGGGAGGAAAGTCATCCCGTGCTCCACGTCAACAGCTCTTACACGTGCAGAAAACATCCCCTGAATGCCAATTGTCCGTGTGTGTGTGCAGTGTTGGCTAACTCAACCTCTTTAGCTGACTCCTCCAACAGCACGAGATGCGATGCAAACACAAGCACAGATTTTTCCTTGCCAAAAAAAAGTCACCAAAAATATTTCAGGCACGTGAGTGATTAGTACAAAAGCCATTTGACCATCCAGAATGATCTGAATGCAGGGGTCTGGTCGTGTATAGTTTAACAGAACAAACACTTAGGTTCTGGTTGACCTTACTGGTCAGCACCCACAACCCCTCGGGCCTCCCGAGTGACAAATACGGCCTAACCTGACAAAGCCTGTGAAGGGTGACTCGCCAAAGAGCACTCCGTTGAGATCTAGGATGAAAAACCAAGTCTCGGATTTTTCAGGCTGGTATTAGGCTTTTCACCTTAAGACATATGTGTCTATGATGGAAACGAAATTTTTTTCTAGGACCCAGCAAAGCTGTCAGCCACTGTTAATAAGAACAGAATGAGTCCAAAACTGCTACCTTCTGAGTGGGTTTGGGAGGCAGATCCCAAACAGGAAGGATCAGCTTGCTCACTGCAGGCTTTTGTGACCTGAACTATTAGGGGCAAAACGAAACACAAATACCGTGGTGGGAGAGGCGTGGGCTTCAGTCCCGGCTGCCCCAGTACCGACCGAGCGACCGTGATGTCCCCACACCTTTTTCAACCCTGAGTTTCCTAATTTATATAACGGGGTTAATAAATAATTCTGCCTATCTCGTAAACAAGGTAATCGATGCAAAATCTGTATAACATAGAGCAGAAGTGCTGGAGGACACGTCCCTCCGACCTCTCGCAAGTTGTAGAGGGTCTGGGGCCCTGGCAGGCTTGCAGCAGGGTCTTTCTCCTGTTTGTCCCAGCACCACGGCGATTAACACCCACCTTGTGCCTGGGGACCACCTGGCTGGGCGGGAGCAAACCTCACTGAGGAGCCTTGACAGGGTTTCTATTTTTACCCCTCCCCAGATCCTTCTTCTCCAGGGCAACCACACACACAATGCCATTTTGCAATTTATTTTCATTTTGCGAGGAGAGCCTTCCCTCCGCTTCCTGGCTTGGCTTCTATGGCCTGGCCCTATTAGTCTTGGATGGCCCCAGGCTGTTTCGGCCTCAGAGCTGGCATGGCCTTGTTATGCCAGCTGGGGAAGAACAACACACCTGTGGGTGCGCTAGGCTGCGTCTGGGAGGTGGCTAGGCAAGGGTCCTAATTACTTGAGGGTGACACAAGGCTTGCCAGCATGACTTCATCCATTTACGTTTGCCAGGCTCTCTGAGCTCTGCAGAGAAGCTCAGGGTGTTTGTGCAGCTGCCCGGCTCCTGTGGGAACAGCCTCTCTTACCTGCAGGTCACCCCTTCCGGCCTCCAGGTGGACATGTATACGCAGACGGGGCCACTCTCCCATATTTGACTTACTGAGCATTCATGTTGCTGTCTTTCCCTCTTAATGTTGGGAAAAGTTGTTGTTTCAAACAAGAAAACTGAAAAGCAGATGGATCGTAGTTTCCAGACTTCACGTCTCCAGGAACATGATATAAACCAGGAGTCAACCCATCTGACTTCTTCGGGACATGATTCTACATTTCTCACATTGGCGAAGTCCTCCCCAAAGATGGAAATGCTGAAGCTGCCAACTGGGGAAGAGCCACAGTTTCCTGCCAGAAGCGTGCCTCCGCCTGTCACCATTGTCACTTCACAGGAGAACTTGGGGAGGGGGCTGATTTAGCCTCATGCGCTGTCTCTGGCACCAAAGATGCTTGCCCTGTCTGGAGTGTGCTCTCGGGCTTATCCTTCCAGGGGTGGCGACGGGAGGTGCTGAGTCAGCAGTGGTCGCCCTCCCAGGTGCCCTGGGAGCCTGGGAATGTCTTTAGAATTGGGGGTCCAGCAGTCTAGGACTTAGGAACATGTCTTTCTCTGTGCAAAATGGCCCTTCTAAGGGCTGAATCTGCATCCCCTAGACCCCACCACCTCCCTCAGAGGAAAAGGATGAAGTGTTCCCAGTAGGCTGGTCAGCTAAATGTGATGGAAAGGAACATGCCGGCGTAGAACTGGGAACAGAACCCAAGAGACCAAGCTCTGCTGCCTCATCACATCCAAACAAGAGATCTGGGTAGAAAGTAAGTCTTGTGACCACGAGAAAAAATATTTGGAGAAAACATAATGAATATTAGTCATGGACATTTTCATCATAAGGAAAATTTCTCATAGTAGCACAGGGTTGCCAGGGCCCAGCTCATCTGGAAGCACTTTGAAGTGCACACTCCTTGTGGATGCATGAAGCCTGTAGGAGAGCATAGTCTGGAATATGGGCCCCTAACACAGTGTTCCCCAAAGTGTGTTCCATGGACCACTTATCTTGGAAATCATTTTTATGAGGAAGGGGTTCCACGGTCAAATAAGATGGAAAAATACTATATTCTCTCCCTGCAGATTCACAATATATCTCAGAACATATGCTTAAGAAAAGTCTTAACTCAGTTTAACTCTGTGTTTCCCAAATTTATTTAATGATAGAAATGCTAATTTTGCAAAATATCTATGGGGCACATTTTGGGGAAAGGTGCTTTAATGGAAGATGTCACAGGATGCCTCCAATTTATCGTATCTTCTCTTCAAGCTGGGAAGGTGATATTCCTCAGGAATCATGACCTTGGTTCATTTGAATGGGTTAGTGATTCGCATATCCGGGGCTGGGTTTGCAGGCCTTTCTTGCATACTGGAAATTTGATGTTATAGAAGCCTTAAAGATTTTTTTTTTTTTTTGGTTGCAGGGCGGGGTTTATTGCCTTGAAAAATTAACTTTCTCATATTGATGGTAAAAACTTCAGACTTACAAAACTAATTTAATCGTTCTCTGAGACTAGAAAGGTAATCTCATTCAACAGTTTTCTGTCCGGATCTGTTATTCTAAAATGGCCACTTAGGAAGTCTGCAAGGAGACGCAATTTTAAACATCTGAGAGTCAAAGACCTCGCCTTTTGTTGTTCTCCACAGTAACACAGGCATCCGCTAGGTGCTTCATTCTATATTTACTGAACAGAGCCCACAGGGCTGTTTTATATGCAGTCTTGGAACATAGCGAATGTGTAGTCCTTAGTCCAGGTCATTCCTGACTTAGTTTTCACATCCTGGGTTTCCTATGCACAAAAATTTATGACCTAAGGTTTGGAAATGCTTAGTCAGATCCCAGCCCCTCTGCAGGGTCCCCCAGGCATTTCAGCCCTGGACTCACTTATAAAGATTTCCTGCTCAAGTCTTCACACTTTTCCTTGCAGACACTGTTCCTGCTGGCACAAGTCTCAGCATTCTTGCTTCACCTGCTGTTTTTTGGTTAATCCATCATGTGGCCACTTTTAATTGTTCTGTGTTTTTCCTCCTGGCCAAATTTTGCTGCATCGTAGTCACCTGTAGCCCAGGCTGGACCTACAAAACAGCTCTGATGAAACTCTCTGTCTGCTGCTAGTAGCACTTGAAAAGCGTTCCCAGTTTAGCTTTAATATTGGCTAAGATGTCCTCAACACCTGTTCCAGGGTATGAAATGTAGGGTAACCCAGCCTTTTCCTCCCCCAACCCACTAACCTCCTTGATGTCTGCTATAGATTTGCTTTCAAAGGAGAACCAGGTGAAAGGGGAAAGCAGAAGACCATGTTGAGTCCTGAGGTTGTTTCGGTTTCTCAGTCTTGATTAATTTGCCAAGTAAGAAAACATTCCCCTGGAGCCATCTCTGCTGACCCTTCTGGGACACCTCTGGGGCTGGACAGCAAATCGGCGATGCCTGAGGTCAGAGGAGTTCCAGCTTCAAAGGAAAAATGTTCGATGTTGGTGCATTTGCTGGCCAGTGTTCCCTCTCTTGTTACTTCTGATTGATTCTTATACACAGAAAGAAACAGAAGGTGCCCAGCATTTACTCTTCCGAGTCATCCCTGACACACGGTTGTGATTACAGTGTAATCGCTCGCTGTCTCTGTGGATCCCTTGCTTGACTGTGGCTCTTTCATTACAGCCTCTGCCTTGAGGGCAGGCACCGCTGCACGGCATGTGTTATGTGATTCAAAGTAACTCCACGAAAGCCTTTGACTAAATCTGCATTTACATGATGTTAAAAAGACAAATGTTAATTCCATTAACTATTTTGTCTACATGATGTCAGTTTTTGGCTGATTTTTTTTTCTTTGAAATTTCTAGCTGATTTGTGCAGTGGAGACCCAATCCTAACATGCAGGGATATGCTGCGTATGAGAATTGTCCCTGCATTCCTTTCCAGAGGGAAACTTTTATAAAATGATGTTCTTCCAGTGTGCAGAAATGTCTCTAGACGTTACTTTCCAAGGGCTAAGCTGGGATGGGCTTAGGTGGTGCTTAAAAGCAATCACCCAAAAGGAACTCCGCAGAAACCACAAAATGATTTGCAAGGCACATAGAAAAACAGTCGCTTCAAATGTGCCCTCGGCACTCATACACATTTACACGGCTTGGGGAGTTTTGCTTCTTCCGTGATGAACTCCATATGTCTCTGTTTGGCTTTCTTTTTTGTCTGGACCCATCCTCTCTTCCTTTGTTTGCCCTGCCTTATGCTACAGATCACCCATGTGCACTGACTATCTGGATGGCACCTGGAGAAACAAACCAGCCCAGAAATAACATGGTAATTAATGGTGAAGCAAGGGAAAGTGAGCCGCATCATCATGCCAGGGGACCCAGGGGGATTTCTCAATTTCTGAAAGCCCATGATGGATGAACGGCTCTAAAATTCCTAATTTAGAAACAAACAGGAAATGTAACCCTGAGATTCACACCTTCTTGTTAAAATCTTATGTTCTCCTGCTTAATACTTCCAACTTCAACATTGCCATGGGCGAGCAGAGTGTGAGCAAGATTTTAAAGTAACTGTGTAATCGACCACCTGGCTTGCATAACAATATCTTTTGCCCTGGACTTTGTGCAAGACCGCAGGCAGCTCTTTTAACCTGGGAGGTATCTACTTGGAGGCAATTAAAATAAATGTTAGCTAGAGCCACCTGGAAATGAGTTCTGACTCACTTTTTGGTGGCGGTCATTGCAGTCAGGAAGTATTTTACAACACTGCTTCATGGGACCTGAGAGCTCACTGTGTGATTTGATGCTGAAGAAGTGGTTCTGGATATACAAGATTATAATAGCAACTACCTTAAACAAAAACAAAACTTTAATGTTTATTATGTGCCAAGCATATAGTCTGATATCATTTTAAAAAACCCAATTTATGTGGAAGTTACTATTATTTAGCTTTATTTAGCTGCAAGGAACCTGAGGCTTAGAGAGGTGGAGTAGCTAGTCCCAGGGCATGTTGCTACTAAGTTGCAGGGCCGCCATATGACCCCAGGCCAGTCTGACCCAAAGCCCAGTCACTCGCTGCCTTGCGGAATGGACAGAAGGTAAGGCGGGGAAGTGGCCATTGGAGGTTCTTTGCTCTGAGTTGAGGGTGGGGTGGTGGGGGAAGCCCAGACACTGCATTATTGGGCTTGGGTCCCACGTCTATTTGCTAAGGTGGAGTCTGGGTGAACCACAGTGACTCTGATGGGGGTCTGAGGGTTGCTGTAACTGAATGAAACACGTGTACAAAGTGCCTGACAAATACTAAGTGCCCTTAAAATAATGGCTATTATACGGATTGTTTTTTCCATTTACGAAACTGTGGATGCTGGAAATTTTCAAGCCATTTCACAGTGGCCATCCCTACCACTTTTCTTCTCTTTCATCTTCCCCAAATCATTTCTACTCAAGATGGAAATTAGCTTTCGTGTTATTTGGTGCTCAGTTTACTGAGTGTTATTTTCCAATGAGAGTAATGTTCTTTACATATGAACACAGTTACTTCTACTGGGGGAATTCCCTACTACATATTTGTGGGCGCAATACAGAATATTCAGGGGCAATCGTGATTATATGGTAATGATAATTTCCACTGATTTAGTATGTGCATTTTCAATTCACCCTAAAATAATCCAGTAAGTATTATTCTACTCATTTTACAGATTAGCAGTGTCACCCACTTTCTTCAAGCATCGATGTCTGGTTACAGATTACTGACACATGCCACAAATCTGGAGGTATAATAACACCTTCCCTGCTTTTATAAAAGCAGAGTATTGTCTGCCACTGTCCCCAAGCACAGCATCTGCTGACCACAGGAAATTCCCTAACTTCTCAGTTAACATGTGTTAGCAGTCTGGTATCTGGTAGTCTCAGGCTCTCCATTCTCTGTTCTCCATAAAACAGTTCCTGGAACATCCCTCCTCCCTCCTTCCCCATACTTCCCACCCACGGGAGCACTCACACTCCAAAGCATGTCTGCGAACAGGCGTCAGAAAAGCCATGGCACACGTCTCTAGAGAGCCAGTTTTACTCCAGCGTTTGTTTGTTTATTTATTTATTTATTTATTTTGAGACAGAGTCTCACTCTTTTGCCTGGGCTAGAGTGAGTGCCATGGCGTCAGCCTAGCTCACAGCAACCTCACACTCCTGGGCTCAAGGGATCCTTCTGCCTCAGCCTCCCGAGTAGCTGGGACTACAGGCATGCGCCACCATGCCCGGCTAATTTTTTCTATATATTTTTAGTTGTCCAATTAATTTCTTTCTATTTTTAGTAGAGACGGGGTCTCGCTCTTGCTCAGGCTGGTCTCGAACTCCTGAGCTCAAATAATCCGCCCGCCTCGGCCTCCCAGAGAGCTAGGATTACAGGCGTGAGCCACCGCACCCGGCCCCAAGGTTGGTTTATCAACCAAGGTTGAGTTAGTAAAAGTTAAATAATTTTGACCAGTAATTTAAAATTTAAAGTATTTTTATAGCAAAATATTCTATAGAGTAGAATGTGACATTTACATACATTTTAAAACTAATACAATGGTAGAGTAGGATGTATCCATGGACACCAGGGATACACGTGTGCTCACGTGCTTGTAGCAGGTGCGTTGGTGGAGAAGACGCAGGAGTTTTGACCGTGCTGTTTACTAACACATGCTTGCGCTGGCTGCATGGGTTTCGGGGAAGGAATAAAGAATGTCTCTGAGCCCTGCCTCACAGGAGCTGCCAGTATCACAAATGGCTTGTGTGTCACAGTGGAAGTCCACACTAAGGCTATTCTGTGGGCATCTGTATTAGTTTGTTAGGGCTCGTAACAAACTACCACAGACTGGGTGGCCTAAGCAACAGAAATTGATTTCCTGCAGTTCTGGAGGCTGTAAGCCTGAGGGCGAGGGCTTTGGTAGTTTGGTTTCTTCTGAGGCCTCTCCTTGGCTTGCAGATGGGTGTCCTCTTGCTCTGTCCTCACACGGTCTTTCCTCTGTACCCGAGTAGCCCTTGGTGTTTTTGTGTGTCCAAATTTCCTCTTCTTGTGAGGATGTCAGTCATGTTGGGTTAACTGGACTTAATTACCTCTTTAAAGGTGCCATCTCCGGATATAGTCACATTCTGGGGTGCTGGGGGTTAGGAATTCAGTATATGAATTTGGGGGTACACGATTCATCCCCTAACAGCATCTAAGGCAGCTTCACCCAGGCGGTAGTGCTTGAACACGGAAGGAGGAATGGGAGCTGGCTGGCCGCACAGTGGCATGAGAGTGGGGAAGGGACCATTCCAGACACAGGAACGCCATGGGCATGAGGTGCAAGGCAGCACCGCGTGTGGGAGGAAGCGCCAAAAGCCACATGTTCCTGGAGCCTGTTAGGAGAGAGAGGTGGAAAGTGGCAGGAGGTGAGACTGGAGCCATGACCGATCAAACCAGGCACGTCCTGCGGAGAGCGGAGTGAGAGGGCTTGGAGAAGATGGTGAACTGGTCAGATCTGCATTTCAGAAAGGAGATGCTGGAGACACGGGGGCGCGTGTACGGGAGAGAGCAAGGCAGGGGCCAGGGAGACCCACTGGAGAATTGACAGGAGCCAGAAAAGGGATTAGATTCAGTAGTTTAACTGAAAATATCCTCCTTTAGATCTGAAATGGTTCCCTTCCATGGTAGTTAATGCCCACTTCCTTCATTCTCAAAGAGAATACTAGCTAATATTTCTTGCAGACTTAGTGTGTGCCAGGCAATGGTCAAAGCCCTTTACATGTATGACCTTGTGCCTTCTTCTCAGTGATTATTACCCCATCTTGCGGATAAGAAAATTGAGGCATCTTGAGATTATGTGGCCTCTCTAAGGTCTTAATCTGATGAGGGGAGAGCCAGGATGCAAACTCAGGTAGTTTTGCTCTAGAACACACTCTCTTAATTTCATCCCATATTGAGCAACTGACACCCGTCTTGTACATAACTACTCAATCCATGAAGGCTTGCAATCTTTCCTTCTTGCCTAGTTCCAGGAAACACAGCCTTTTCCCAAGGAATCCTGAGGTTTTGTAATAGAAGTCATTGGACTGACTAAACATAGTTCCAATCCTTCCCCACCCTACTTGATTTCCCCCATAATGTGCTCATCCTCAATTGTATGTTGACTGCCCTCGGCATGCTGAACTCTGGAGGTGAGAGGGAAATGAGAAGTGGCCTGTCTTAAAGAGCTCGCAGTCTAGGCTATAGAGTGCGTAGAGAGAGGCCAGCTGCCACTGAGAAATAGCTCTGGAACCCCTGTAATAGAAAGCTGTATTCAGCAGAATGGTGTTTTGGGGGGTGAGAAAGGGAAAGTCCTTTCTTTTCTAAGGGATTTCCATCATGTGCTCCCAAAGATGGCAGTACAGGGAGATCACAGCCAGCGTGAGGGTACAATCCTTATGGAACTTATCACTGGGCAGACGTGGCCACCGTGTGCAGACAAAGCACATGGAAATGTCTCAGGAATATACCCACACAATGGGGGACAGAGCACCGACTTTGTTCACTCATTCATTCACTCCACAAACACTATTGATGGCCTACTACATGCCAGGTGCGTACTGAGTGGTGGGTGAGAATCCCATGGGAACATGCTCCAGCAATGACCCCTGTACCCCTGTGGTGGAGACACCTCTTGTTGTTATGTATCAGTGACTCTATCTGAGTTTGGTCCCCAGCACATGCTTGAAAGACAGAGACCTTTTAACGGAATTCAGTTTCTCCCCACTCAACCAGATTAACATAAAATATCATAAGGAAAAGCTCTCATGCTGTCCACACCCAATAGGAGTAGCACTAAGGCGTTGCTTCATTACTTGTGTGTGAACGGTATTGAGACACACCACACTGGTGACCTCCTCCTCTGAAATAATCACCTTTATGTTCACATGGACCATAAAAGCTCTTTGTTTCAATGTTGTATTTATAATCTTCCATCATTACCATTGTCACCAAAAAGCACTCATTGAAGGCTTCATTTCTGGGAATCTTATACTCCCATTGCCCAGAGAAAGCCTCCCTCTTCTGTGTTCATGATCTGAGGAAGACAAAATGAAGGCAGATAGACGCCAAATGGAAACAGACACAACTAAGCAGCAAACACCGGACAAACACAAATAGATAAGAGTAAATATTGGCTTTGTGTAGAAGCCAAGAGAGTAGTGCCTTCTATCACACTTTACAGAAGAGAACTTTGTTCCCATAGACAGAGACTCATCGTTGTGTCCCAGCCTCCTGGGTCCTGCAGAGATTGGAAGTCCCTGAGGAAGTGTGGCGTGGCCTGGGATATCCCGTTTTGGAAAGGTCAGAAGGTGTCAAGCCTTGCAGACCTTTATTGAGGAGTTATGAAAAAATGGGCAGGCAGAAGGGAGAGGGCTGACTTCTCTTCTACCTGGAAAGATGGTTCCTTTTGTGGTGGGGGCCACAGTTGTCACTTTGCAAAATCCCTTCAGTCCCTAGGTCCTCGGCATCAGCATTTTAAATATGTACCTTTTGCAATGAAGACAGAGTTCATTGACCTCACTTCCCCACTGCTGCGTTGGTGGGACGATTAGGAATAGCTGATTCACACATCCGCAGGGAGAAGGAGGTACAGAGAAAAGCTTGCCTCTGCCAAATATTCAGATATCCACAAAGCAAAACATGCAGACATTTGGAAATAGCTAAATAATCAGTGGACTTGATCCAGTTTTAATTCTCATGCAACAAGTGCCTTTTGTGTGGACCACACCATGCTTATATTTAGTGTCAGGAAGACTTAGCCAGAGACAAGTGTGTGCACGTGTGTGTGTGAGAGTGTATGTGTGTGAGTATGCATGTGAATGTATGTGTGCCTGTGAGGGAGTGTGAGTGTATGTGTGGATGTGAGTTTATACATGAGTGTGTGTATGTTTACGTGAGTGTACATGTGAGCATGTGTTTATATAAGTATATGAGAGTGTGTGTGAGTGTGTGTGTGAATGTATGTGTTTGTCAAACCAAGTGTAGGTGTGTGTGGGAATGCATGTGTGCATATGAGCTTATGTGTGAGTTTCTGCGAGTGAGTGTATGTGATATGGCAGTCTGGGAATGTGAGTGTATGTGTGTGTGTGTGTGTGTGTGTGCACGAGCAAACACATGTTCCTATTTCTGAGGGTTCTTGGAGAACAGGAACCTGGATTCCAGCTGGTGACACGCGTAGCATTTCCTGAAATTGCTTCTGACTCACAAGCACTCTCAGACCAGCAAAAATAATACAAACCAATTCAAATATGCAGAAACTTGGGTTCGCTTTCTTTTGGTTAGTTTACTTAAGGGAAATTGTTACCGGAGAAGAAATGGACCTGAAGGTTTCCTGAGTGCAGCAGAGGCGCAACCTCTGTCCCGACTTGCTGTGACCTTTCATCCCTTCCTCGCTGAGCTGTATCAGGCCGCGTGTGTCAGCTGCAGTCGGAACCAATTTTGCTCAGAGCTCCAGGTTGCGGAGCAATCTGCCTGACTTCATCGTGGTTTTCATGCCATGGCATGAGCGACTAATGGAAACCACGCCGGGCTGGAAGTCAGGAGTGTTCCTGTGTTCTTGGGAAGGTCAGTGAAGCTGTCAGAGCCTTAGTGTGCTCCCTGGCCAACGTGGGATAGGCACCATCGGCCTCCCTGCCTCAGGGACCAATGAAGAGAGAGGAGATGAGGGTAGGAGGACATTGAAAAAAGTGCTAACCCTAGTATTTGGTGGCTGGCTTTTGTTACTAAGCATAACCAGGGGCTCTGAAAGTCAGTTCCTGTGGTCTCTGATGACCAGTCCAAATTTCTGTAGGTTTCCACAGCTGCTTGCCCCATAGCCACCTATAAAGGGAGAAAGAAAAGGAACATTCCCTCTTTTATTGACTATCCCATGCATCAATTTAAAAATAAACCTTAATGTTCCACTGTCCTTAGGTAAAACTTGATTTTACAAATCCCTGAACTTCTCTCTCTGCACATCTGCACCTGCCTCAGCCTTCTGACCTCTTGCAGGGATTAGCGTGTCCCACACATCTGAGGCCAGTCTCTACCCCAGCCCTGGAAAATAAGCTGTGGCACCTCGCACAAGGGCCTGAGGGCAGCAGCAGATAGCCCTGGCCCCAGCTGGGCTCCCCTCCGGAGCCTACCACACAGCCCAGCAATTTTCTCACTTTGAAGGGAGGGGGAGGCCCTGCCGGTCAGATCTGACAGAGAGGAACTCCACCGTGGATGCCAGTTCAGGTTTGCTTTCTCCAAAGGGTGCGTACTATGGGCACAGATAATCTCTTTGGAAGTTTAGATCAAAGAAATAAGAGTCACAGGTAAATGTTGTTTTCTCATATCTGTAATGAGAACCAGTAGGATCCCATTGTCACTTCACGGATTCTTTCTTTGTATCTTGGCCATGGGCCTCCTGCCTTGGGAACCCCCCCCCATGCGATGGATATGCATGGAGCATCCCTCTGCGCCAGTCAGTGGGGGAGGCGTGGGGGGATGCAGGCAGCCAACAAGACACGTGGGGCTGTCCTCGTGGGGTTTCTGTCCACCATGGACAAAAGACATCAAACCAGTGACCATGATAAGATACAATGTGTTACCAAAGGAGGAGCAAAGGTGGCTCTGAGTATAGGGCACAGGGATGGAGCCTTCTCTAGGACTCGGGGAAACTGTCCATGGTGAGATGACTTTAAGATGAAATTTGGAGGGCTTGGAAGGAAATCTCCATGAAGAGTTCCCAGAAGGGTGCCTGGCATAGGAAATGCTTCCTAAATATTGGCCGAAGGACAAACAAAGGAGTCAACAAAAGGGGGTGGTTCGTGGAGACTATTCCAGGCCAAGGGAATTTCACATCTGATGGTTGTGTGGCCTGCTCAGTGCAGCGGAAGGAAGAATGAAGGGGGAACCCTAGGAGACAAAGATGGGGGTGGGGGAAGAGGCCAGGCTTCAGTGGCCTCAAACCTTGTTTAGGAGTTCGGGCTTATTGTGGGGTCATAGGAGCTAATTCCAGCTTTGAGGTGCCGCGCTGCTCAGACAGGCGGGGTTCGAATGAGATGAGGCTTTCTCAGACTCTGCCGTGCGATCGACTCTCTTGGGCATTTCGTGACCATGCGGATTCTGACACAGTAGGTGGAGCCTGGGATTCTGCAAGGTTCCGAGGGGCCAACGCTGCTGGCTCTGGGGACTGCACTTTGAGCAGCAAAAGCACAAAATCTTGTGCAAATGTTGACTTTCTGGTTCCAGAGAAATCCATATCCCTTCATGATCATGAATCTGTAAAGTTCTGTTGTTTATTTTGGTATATAGGATAATTAATCCCCAGAACTGGAATGGATCTTATATTTAAGGCTCCTAATCTAAGGAAATTCTGCCTCTGGCTGGGCACGTCACCCACCTATGGTGCCCCGGTTTATTAGTGGCAGTAATGGGTCCAGAGCCCCAGTATCTCTGAACCTCAGTTCAGGATTCTTTCTACTGTGCTAAACCATCTCCCTTTTCCACACGGCCTTTCCTCCACTGTGTCCCACCAGGATATGGGTGGAGGCCGGCTGTGCCTAGAAACAGGCGAGCGGCCCATACTGGAGAGGATTCTGGACACCATCCGAGTCCTGGAGGATTAACTGCAGTGCTCTGTGGCCTTGGAGCGAAGCCAGCCCAGAAAGTTTCCCAAGCCTGAATTAGCCACAGCCTGAAATCTACTCATGGTAACTGTGTTATGTTCTTTCTCTTTTCTGTTGTTTAATAACACTGGTAGTTTGGCCATGAGGTGACGTCCTCTGGGTACCTGGAGTGAATAACCAATCCTCCTAGCCACCACAGTTGGTCCCATGAAAACCTGCGGAAGTAGGAAGTCACCTGTGTGGAGTCATAGTGGGGGCTGTAGAAAATCCCTCCAACCATAAGTATCCTTTACTTGCCTATCAGAGTGGCCCACGATTCCACCATTAGTTATCCATCCTTTGGGTTGAGCACTGCCTCATCTTCTATCCCCTTTTTAAAAAAATCTGAGAAGGTAAGCCATTAAGTAACTAACATCCAGGAGCTTGTCCCCAGACTATGGCAGGTATCTCAGCTACAGAAGGCCCTGGGTAGGGCCGAGGAACAAGGAGAAGCGAAGGAAGGAGAGGCAGGAGACCCCACAGACAAAACTCTCTCCCTTCACTGTCTTCCTATTTTTTATGGCCCCTAATCAGAGATGGTGGTGACATGAGGACCTCGACTCCCACCTGGCCTTCAGATTCCGGGTGGGGTTGACAGTAAAGATATGAGTAATACCTGGCGCTTGCACGTGCCTCTCCTTCCCACAGACAGGATGGATGCCATAAAAACTGTGTGTGCCTTTTCTGGGGGGGACGAGGATGAGCGTAAGGTCAAGGACACAAGTCTAGGAGTTTTGTACAGAAACGAATAATACACTGTGGTTAAGTGATGCCTGCCACAGGCCTTTGAATTGGTGCCCTGCTGCTTTCAAAGTACTGTCACACTTTATCTTAACTTTAAGTCTTAACTTGATCTTAACAGCTACCCTACGGGGAAGGAAGGCAAATTCTCTCCCCATGGCATATAGGTCACGGAGGGACTTGTTTGAAAATGCACATTTCCGGGCTCCACACCGGAGATTCTCATGCAGTGGATTTGGGGTATGGCCTTGGAATCTGAACTTTTAACCATATGTAGGGAGTGGGTGGCCAACATTTGAGAAATACTGATTCTTTCCTAATAGTCAGTTATTCAGATAGCTGCATTGTGATCTGTTAGAGGGGGGAAACTGAGTCCCATTCCCGTTGTGTTCTCCTCAGTGCCTAGCACGGTGCTTTGCACATATTATGTTCTTGATAAACGTGGTAAAAGTTTAATGGTCAGGGAAATATTCATACAAGAAGTGGCGTCTGAGCAGGGTCTCTTTAAATGAGACAAGGCCTGGGGTGGAAGTTATTCCCAAAGGGAGGAATATCAGCAGCAAAGGCATGGACATGGGACTTGCCAGAAATTGGAGAGTCCTATTCTTTGATTGGAGTGTAGAGTGTGTATGCGGAATTGAGAGACATGATCACAATAGTACATTAAGACCGTGCTGTGCAGGTCCTTGAATTTGGGGATTTGCACAGTTCAGAAGCAATGGGAAATGTTAAATGTCCATGTCTCTGTGTGTTGGAGGTACAGGTGGGCTGGGATTTATTTCCACACTGCTAAACCACTTCTGTAATGCCAGAGCAAAGCAATTTAGGAGACTTTTGTGTAAAATCCAAGCAATTGAAAAGCCTTGGCATTTC
The DNA here is from genome assembly GCF_000956105.1 of Propithecus coquereli. Classification (NCBI taxonomy): domain Eukaryota; kingdom Metazoa; phylum Chordata; class Mammalia; order Primates; family Indriidae; genus Propithecus; species Propithecus coquereli. The sequence continues at coordinate 1,174,900 of NW_012145967.1, forward strand.
CTAGGCTATAATCTGCACCTCCGCCCCCCGCAAAGAAATCTCTAACCCTCACTTCTAATTCCCCATTACCACCTGAATGGTACTGGTCCTGAATCCTTGTCTCTAGCCCATCCTCTTCAGAGGTCATGGTTCCAGATGTTGCCCGACCCCTGCACCCCATTCGTATGTGCCAAAAGCACCTTGATACTAACGTGCTCCAGTGTAGACCCAGTATTCACCCCAACCCTCTTCTTATATTCCTAACCCAGTTATGGTACCCACCTACTCCCCTAAATCAGAAACTGGAAGTCATCTTTGACCTGTCTTTAACCCTCATGCATCTGAATTCCATTCCCCAGACATTGCTCCCTTTCTTCCTTCTGGGAAGTTTGCAATAGAAATAATAATTCTTGCTTTTCTTTCTTACGTGTTCATGTGTATGATTTCTCCCAATCCATCTGGCTACGAACATCTATCTCCAAACTGATGGTGGGGAGGGAAGCTCATTATGACAGGGAAATGGAGAAAAGGGGGTCGATATTCATGATTTGACTATAAAAACAGGATTTCTGAGTTCCTAGTAAGATTAGTCTCCAAAGCAGGAACTTTGCCGAGAGAATTTTTTTCCCTAAATTCTTTAAAATACCAACAGCATACCAATAGCCAGGTTCGTTGGGGCTTAATATTGAATTTTTTCAGCTTTGTTGAGGTAGAATTGACAAATAAAACTTGTATATATTTAAGGTATAAAATTTGATGTTTTGATATATGCATACATAGTGAAATGGCACAACAATCAAGCTAATTAATACATCCATTACCTCACACGGTTACCATTTTTTCCTTTTCTTTTTTCTTTCTCTGTGTGTGTGTGTGTGTGTGTGTGTGTGTGTGTGTGTGTGACGGCACTTAAGATCCACCCTCTTAGCAGATTTCACGTGCACCATGAAGTATTATGAACCACAATCACCGTGCAGGACGCTGGCTTCCAGAACACTTTCATCTTGAATAACTGAAACGTTGTACCCTTTGATCAACGTTTCCCCATTTCCTCTTCGGGCCCTGGAAACCCCATTCTGCTCTCTGCGTCTATGGGTTTGACTGCTTCAGATTCTACATACAAGGGAGACCACGCAGTGTTTGTCTTGCTGCGCCCGGCTTACTTCCCTTAGCACGATGCCCTCCAGCTTCATCCATGTTGCCGCAATGACCGGATTTCCTTCTTTTTAATGCTGAATAAAATCCTCTTCTGGGTATTAGCGAAGGGAATGAAACGAGAATCTTGGAGAGATTCTGCACTCCCATGTTCACCGCAGCATTATTCACAATAGCCAAGATCTGGAAACAACTAAAATCTCTGTCAACGGATAAATGGACAAAGGAAATATGGTATTCATAAAAACACTGCATTTACTCTAAGTCTAGAGAGGTATCAGAATCCCTGTTCTAAAGGCAGTCCCTGAACCCATGGGAGGCGAGGAGGCCCAGCCCCGTGGTGCGGTGAGGAGTGAGATGGGGAAGAGGCGGAGAAGCTAGGAGGCCTGAGGGTGCCCGCGGTACTGTCTCAGAGCCCACGGCCCTCCGCCAGCACGGGCGCCATGGCAGTGTTGCTCCTGAGTGCCCCTCACTGCTGTGGGACAAGGGCTGATCCGGAACCTCCCACGTGCCACAGGGCATGCAGGGTCAGTGGAGTGGAGAGCTGGACAACGGGAGTGGGACTCAGAGGGCTCAGTGTGGCCACAGAGTTGAGGTAGGCTGGCCAGCGGGCGAGCTCTCTGAGCCCCCCGAGTCACAGAGCAGAACAGATGGTGGGCAGTGTGGACAGCAGCAATGACAGGCAGCTGGGTGCCCAGGGGCCAGGTGGGCAAGGAACACTGCTGGGCACCAAAGAGCCCAGAGCCCAGCGCTGATCCGCCAGCCCTGGGAGGTCACGGGGCTCCTGTGCACCTGCACCCCCTCTCGGGACAGAAAAAGCCGTGAAGAAGAAACCTGGACAGCTGCACCGTGACTGAATTACCCCAGCGAGACTGTTGGAACTAGGGGAGACCAAAATACCCTTAGTTACAGCAGAATATTATTTGGCAATAATAGGAACGAAGAATTGATACATGCTATATAGCCTGAAAAACTTTGAAAACATTATACTAAGTCAAAGAAGCCAGTCGTTAAAAAACCCCACATATTGTATGGGTCCATTTATATGAAATGTCCAGAATTAGTGGTTGCCTAGGGCTGGGGCAGGGGGAGGAGGAGGGAGTGACTGCTGATGGGCATTGGCTTCTTGTCTGGGTGATGAGAATATTCTAATGTTGATTGTGGTGATGACTGCACAATTCTGTGAGTGCACTAAAAACCAGACAACCTATTTAGTTGTGTACCTTAAATAGGTGAATCGCATGGAATGTGAATTACATCTCAATGAAGTTGCTATTTTTAGAAAGATACCTCTAATTGGCGGTATATGTGTTTCCCCTCCCCACTGCTCCGAGGGGAGAGAATTTGCAGGGAAGACACGGCCAAGGATAAAATACAGAAGCTGAATTTTCCTCCCACGTATGAACATCCTATGCCTAATTTCTGATTCTGCTGCAACTGCTTAATCCTGACTTTCTTTTCAGTTTATTGCCTTTGGTCGAATATTAAAGATGACTGAAAGAAACATCCCATGAAATCACTCTGTTTACAGTAAAAACATCGCTGAGGATATGATTACTTACTTTACATGTGTCATCTTCGCAAGGACTCTCAGGAGAAATTTGTTTTGGCTTTAGAGTCAGTAATAGTTACTCTTCTCCTGATTAACTGGTTTCCTTTTATCTGCTAAACATTGTGATGTGTATAAAAGATCCTTCCCTATTGGTGCTGACTGCTAGAAAGCGGAGAGCCAAATCTGTGATGCATCCCTTGTCATTCTGTATAGATATACACACACGCAGACACATGCTTACACACACACACACACACACACACACACACGCATGCACACACACACATTTAATGTGCTAATCTCATTCTTGGCTCCCATTTATGTCCTTACCCTTGTTTTCTCTTTGTCCTCTAACTTTTTAAAAAATCTTGCGTATTTCATGCACATTTACATAAAAATTCTTTCCTGGCACAAGGAGGATATCGATCCAGCCTCTAGAATGTCTCTCCGATCTGCTCCATCCCTGCTTTGCTCCAGTTCTCTGTCTTGCTTGGATTGTTGTCAACAGGCTCCCAAGTGTCTCCCAGACTCTTGTCCCCTGTCTCCACATGTTCATCCTCCATATTTCTGCTTAAAAGATCTTTTAAAAATTGCCTCTATTATACATCCTAATGTCACCCCCTTGCTTTTAAAATGCAGCCCATTTTCTCAGTGGGCACACGGGCCTCTTCCTCACCCGGTCCTGGCCTCTCTCCTGCACCAGCCCCCTTGCACCTCCCTGACTTTCTCCTGGCTTCGGGGCGTGGTCTTTCTCTGTCTGGATGCCTGTGTCCCCCTTGCTGCCCTGAGGAAAGCTTGCTCACCTGGATGCACCACCTCTGGGGACCTGCTTGGTCTGGGCTCTGTTCTGTGTGTCACTCACTGTTCCTTGACAGTGTGTTTGGTTTGTAGTAATGATGCCTGAATGAATGTGAGTATGTTAGAGTCGGTTTATAAATGATAATCTTTTCCTTTCTCTTCACTGAATTTGGAGCAATGGAGACCAATGCTGAAATCGAACAAAGGAAGAGATCAGAATATCAGCTTTATTGCTGACGAAGTTGGAGACTGTAGCGTAGACGAGTGGTTTCCTACAGCTTTACTCCAAGGCCACGTGTTGGGATGTGTCAGCTGGGGACAGTTTGGGTTTATGGAGCAGATTTATTTACCCAGACTTAGTTCCTCACACTCTTCAAAAAAGAGATGTGCACCCAGACTTAGCCTGCGTGGCAGGCCTGGGCCCTGCCCACGTGTGCTCAGCCCACCGGAGCCGAAGCCAGGCAGAATGAGGCTGCTCCGTGGGCAGACAGGTCCCCAGAGAGACAGAGTGCCATGCAGTGCTGTCCTTAGTCCCAGTTCTCCCATCAGGTGGATCACCCCTCCACAAGGTAAGCGGGAGAGAGAGGAGTGGAAGTCACTCTTCTCAGTACTTTCAGAGGGGGAAGATTCTATTTTATGGGCCAAGATGGCATTACCGAGGTAAAGTGTGTTAGTGTCTTATAAACAAGAGAAAGCATTTCTTGCTGATCTGAGCAGAAGAGGATATTGGGATACACTGAGCATTACTGTTAATCCTGTTGGGTGGAAAATGGTATGATGGTTATGTCAAAAAAGAAATAATCCTTATCAGTTAGAAATGCACACTGAAGCATTTATGGGTGAAATAATATGATACCTTGTAATTACTTTAAAATATTTCAGCAACAAAACAAAAACAAAAAACAAAAATAAAACCAGAGGTGAGGTAAGGGGAGGGGCAGAAAACAAGTGAAACAATTGACAAATTTTGATAATTGTTGAACTTGGTGATAGGTACATAGATGCTCATCATGCTATCCCCTTCAATTTTCTGTATGTTTGGAATTCTCTATAATAAAGTTTTATAATGAAGGGATATTGAGTAGCTTAGGGAACCTTTGAGTTTTCTGCAATGCCAGGCTGGTAGGTAAGGCAGTCAGGAAGGACACCCAGGTCATCTACAGAACTGAAGCCATGACCAGCGCTCACACCAGCCAGGCTGGCAGAGGGAACGATGGATACCACTTCTAGCTCTGGTACCATTGCTGTATTCAGACACCAGACGTAGTGGCTGTCTCTGTCCTCCTGCAGCCAGAAAGGATTTGGTGCAGTCTCTCTCCTTTAGATGACTGGCTTCTAGACTGCTCCTTCTGAGCAGGGAGCATCTGAGTTGCTAAGCCTGGGTCACCAAGCCCCAGTTCCACTCCCTGGGCTTGGGTCACAATGCCTGGCAGCCAGGAGATGGGCTCTGCTTCTTATAGGAAGGATCCTCCGTCTTAGGAAGGGGATTCAGGTCATATTTTAACAGAAGGGTAAATATTCACTGCAATGAGAAAATGGTGCTTCCAACACTTTGAAGTGTGATAACATTTTTATCAGGTTTTCACTGTAGTATTTACAGCTAATAACACTTGTGCAGGTCTTTGCAGTTTGCAAATGTTTTCACATAACATTCTCATCCAATTCTAATAGTATTAAGCCTATAGTTTACAGGGTGGTCCAACAACTATCCCTCACAACAGCTTTATGAGTCAGAATCATCCCCATGTTACAGACAAGAATATTGTGGCAAAGAGAGGCAAAGTGACTCACCCGAGTGCCCACAACTTTTAAGTGGTGGCCTCAAATGTCAAACTCGGAAATTCTCACCCTGAGGCCAGCCTGGGTCATTTCCACTGTGATGCCACCAAGCTCTTAGTAATGACAGTCAGTTTTCCAGCATTTATTCTTCTTTATCTCAATCCAATCAAGATCCCCAAATTTATAGATTTCTCTCTCCCTTTGGTAACTTTTCTAGATAGCTTTCCTCAATCTTCTGAGGATTGTCCTAAGCAGACATAAGGGCACCAAAAATCTATGAGCAGTTAGAATGTTAGACAGAGCTGCAAGCTTTTATCCTATTACTTGTAGGCAATGCAGATGACCCGATTCGAGTTAATGCTGGATGCAGTGGTGGCTCCCATAGAGTACCTGTGAGTTAACTGTCAAAGAATCTGAAGTATGAACTAGGTTTAAAGGCAATTAAGCCTGGAAAGTAAGTTGGTGATGCAGTACACTGCTGAGCCCCAAATATTAAAAAAAAAAATCAACCGAGATAATTGCTTGAGACTCACTGCAGCCTCCCCAAGAAGTGTTTATACAAGGGCACCTGGAAGAGGGATGGAGATCTGCAAAGTGTCAGGGAGGAGTTGCCGCTCTGGACGCAAATAACTGCAAATAACTGGCCTCAGCACATTCCAAGGGAGAAAGTGGAAAAAAGAAAAGTGTGACGCTATGTCAAAAGAAGGCACAGGCCCAGCAAGCTCTCCCCTGCTGCTTAATACAGGAAATATCTCCCAAACATCGCTGCTAATCCTCCACCAATACAATGAGAAATGAGCGCCTCTGGCAGCCAAGCAGTTATTAAGCCAGGACAAAAAAATATTCCACCCATAGCAACGAGCCAAAGATAACAGCAGGGAATAGCAAAGCTGCAGAGAAATGGCAGATACAAAACATTCAATCCTGGGAGCCCCCCAGGCAACTGATGTGTGAGAAAAAGAAAGGGCCTGGTTTTGCCCAAGAAGCTCAGCAGTGAATTGTAAACTTCAGGACTTAGTGTATAGCCACGGTCAAGCTGAACTCAGCTTCACAAACGAGAGTCCTGGGTTGTAGAAATGACAGGCAGTCCTGACATTAGGCAATACCTTGAGGCCTTCTGAGCTGGTCACTGGCCTGTTGATGAAACATACACAGGAGACAGAAGAATTCCATCTGCGTTCTACATTTGCAACACGGAGACTCATGGGCACCGTGCTTGGGCAAAGACTTCATACACAGAGGGAGGTTTACTTTCCAATAAATATTTCTCCAAAATGCTCCATTTCTTATCAAAGTGCTCACTTTCCTAATGTTTTTCCAAGTTCTCTGTCCAGGCTGGGAGGGAACCCTTCTTAGGAAAACCATTTCTCACCAATACCTTGTAGCTACCGACTGTCTCCACCCAAGGGGAGCGGTTCCATGTGCCATTTAATAAAGAAGGTGGGTTCCTGCTCTGGGCTTTTGAGGCAGCAGCAGCAGCTGGTGAGAGGTGGAGCCAGGGCCCAGACGCAGGGGAAAAACGAACTCAGAAAAATTAATGTTCTATAACCTTTAACTACTTTAAATATACTTATTTTATGTGTTCTTTGTAAAAAACTTGTTACAGAGTAATAGAATTTTACTGTTGAAAGGACTTTAGAGATAATCCAACAGGTTTGTTTTACAGAAGGGAAACTGAGGCTGAAAGTATAAAATCATTTGTTCAGGATGAGCCTAGGCCCATTCTCCTGCCTTCTGGGTCACTCCTTCCATATATTGTATGATCCTACCTAGACCCCACCTTGATCCGAGAAATACATGAACAGATTGTTTTTATTTTAGGTGTCTTTTAGGAAGAAAATAAAAAATATTCCCTGTTTTGGCAAACTGACTCAATTTGATAGCTTCGTTGGCCTGTAGCAAAATTATTCAAGTTCCTTTAATTCATCCTTGCAAAGTTTTTTATTTTTATTAATTTTAAATTTTAAAAATGAAGCCACTGCAATTCTACGTGGATGTGATGTGTCTGCTGGCCACACTGCTTCCAAATCCACCTGCTCCTTGTCCTGTATAGGCACGTTCCCCCAGCGCCCCCTTTTCATCCTCCTCAGAGAGGAACTGTGCATGCGATGACCAAACCATGGGCTAGAAAGTACAGTGCTCTATCCGTTGTTGGTCGGTTGATACATCACAAATGACTCCCCTCTGACAACGTGACTCCACCCCCTCCTGCCCAAACAGAGACTGAACTGACCTACTTTGGCACCACCATCAAGGTCCCACCAGGTCTTCCCTGCACATGGTGAAGAATGTAGTCTGTGGACCATGAGCTCCTTGGGCCTCATTTTCCTCATCTGTAAAATGGGCTAAATAGTACCTGCTGCCAGGGTAATCAGGGCAAATGAAGATTTAATGAGACAATCCATTTAAAGGATTTGAAGACTGGCACATAGGCAGTGCTGGCTATTGTTATTTCTGTGACTATTGAACTAAAAAGGTATAGGGAAAAAATGGGGACTTTAAATTTCTGCAAGTAGCCTGGTTCATTCTCATCTTTAAGGACATTGGCTTATCTCCAGATTTCAAATTGTTAGGGACAAGCTACAAACTTTTAATCAGGTGCTTTCCCTCAAACTCCAATTTCAATCTTGTGTGCATGGAAAGGGGTCAGCGGTATGTCGAGAATGTTTTTCTCTCTTACCTAAGCCCTAGGAACTCCCAGATTTCTCCATTCATCTGTATCAATGTGTAGAAAAATCTCTTGACCCCAAAGTCTAAGTTTAGCCGAGACCCCCATTTACATTTTCAAAGGAAACATACACACACACACACACACACACACACACACGCTCGCACACACAAACATAGAAATAACTGAGCAAAAGCAGTTCAAGTTTCTCAGGTTATACTTACCAATTATTGGTTGCCACAGCTCAGAAAGTACCCTGTCCTTACTTGTCATCCTTGATGTGACCTGTGTAAATGACTGTCAAAGGCTTGTAATCTATGGCAGGTTTGGGTTGGCCCAGCTGCCCAGTAGGGTAAAAATTCGATCTCTCCGGATGGAACCTTTTCCGCAGCCCTTTCTCCAGCTGGGGGCCATCGTCCATGTCCTCTGGACCCAGCCTCCCAGGCCTAGCCTGTCCTGGTCCCTTAAGTGAGTGGAACGCTTTCTGTCTCTGAGCTTTGAGCAGGCCTCTTCCTTTACCGCTCTCCTGGAGTTCTCCATGTTCCAGATTCTACCTTTGCTGTCGATCCGTTCCTCTCTGCCCGTTTTATTCCTGTGCAGGTTTTGTTTGGCTGAGGCACGTACACCAGCCGGAAGTCAAACTGGTTCTACCTCCCTCTACGGTGCCTGGTCTTCATCCATCATCCTAACATGGCATTCGGGTCTGGCCGCTATGACAGCCACATCTTTCTTTAGGGTCAGCCCGCCTTACATCACCTTTCAAACCTTGAGCTTCCTTTAGGACCACCCATTGGGTTCTTGTTTCCTGTGACCTAATTTGTTGTGAGCTAATTTGCCGAGAGCTGATTTGCTGAACAGAAATGATTGATAGCTCCTTTGCTCAGTAAGTGATCAAGTCTCCCCTGCTTCAGTTTTTCAGCACTACCCCCTTCGTCAAACTCCCTTTGTTGACTCATTCCTCAGGAGGCTTTTGGGCTCTTCCAGAATTCTGACATCAGTTTTACAGAATGAGACATGTTATGCATAGACTGTATTTTCCACCTATAGTAGATGGAAAGAGACACCATTTCCAAGGAAAGAATCACAGTCCTCGTGGCTTGGTGAAGCACTTTGTTAGACAGGAGAGGTGACCTATTTATTCCTGCTATGGTAGCTGAGTGATGGAAGGAACTGTCACTGCCTTAGGCAATCCAACCCATTCTTTGCTGCTGGTTGTAGCCAGTTTGCTGAAAAGAGCAATGGGCAAGGCTCCCACTATTGTTCAGGTCATGGCATATGTAGAAAGTCATAATCGTATTATGGCCAAAGAGACGCGGATATGTTCACCTCCAGGGCTCTGCATCTCCGGATCGCAACAGTTATCCGGAGAGCTGAGGGAATTATTAATACGATCTCAGCACACCCTCAACATATCCCGCTCAGCCCCGGGCTATGGAAGCACTGCCTGAGGTTTCCAGCAGGGGTGACTTAGTTTTATGTTTAGACCACTGCCCTTCAAACCTGCTCTATCCCATCTCCTGTCTCCAAGCCTGGAAGAAGTCTTGGCAGCTCCCTTTGCTTTCTCAGGTACTCGGGCATGACCTTATTTTCCATCTAGTTCAAATCAAAATGTGATCTCGTATCCATTTCAAAGCTTCTCCCTCACCCCTCAGTTTAATCCCAGCCTGGCCCAGAAACCCGCAGCAGGGTGGGAGGTGGGCTGTCTTCCTCTCTTTGTTCTCCCCCTCCTGCCCTGCTGCTGGCTCCGGAGTTGGGGTAAGGGAAGGAGGTGAGGAGGCGCTGAGGGCTTGCCTGGCTGGTGCCATCCACACTTGGGCTGGATGCCCTCTGCGTAGCAGAAATCCCAATCCCAATGCCAGCGCTTTCTCTTATGGGGTGGCAGTGCACCCCATATGGTCTTTCCGCAGGGGTTACCTCCTTTAACCCAGGTCCTGCTACCTTCTCTTGCCTGTCAGCCAAAGGAAAACTTAGTCATGCTGCCTCAGGGTGGTTGAAATGCAAATTGCTCCCTCCGCCATCTGCCTTCCCTTACCCTCGGCGTCACAGGCAGCTCGCCTGGGGACCTCCCTGTGCAGGCAGAAGCGTCTTTGAATCCCGGGACACAAGTCAAGCTCTTCCAAGGTCCCCCCAGGCCCCTGGTAGCCCTGGGGCTGGATATTCCCCATGCTCAAAACCCCTCAACCCACTCTCAGCCAGTCTCATGCGTGTGTCAGGAGCTAGGGGAGATACTGGGATTATAGGAAGGCAGGTCGCTCACGAGACTCAGTGCTTTTTTGTTTTTGTTTTGTTTTTAATATTTAAGGATTAAAACCAATTTATTTAAACTATCGGTTATGCTTATTGGCAGATGCAATTAATTGAAGTCTATCATTGAAGAAACGATCTTGCTGCTTCTGACATCACTGCCGGAGCCTGTTTGGAACCCAGCGTAGCTCTCAGTAGATGTTTCAGCAGGGTCAAAGTCAAGTGACTCTCTCCTCACACGAAACCTTTCCCAGAGTTCAGGCCGGGCCTTTTACTACTATTTGTGCCCTGGATGCTGCAGCCTGTCTTATAACACATCATCAGAATCCCTCAAGATTCTCAAATGATTATATTTCAAATGAGAAAATTTTAATGCCTTCCAGGAAAATGTAGATGTTTTTCTTAGACATACTCAGCAAATCCCATGCAATATATTGAATGATCTGCATGAAAATGTTTGGGCGGACATTTCCTCCGAGGGCAGGCTGCCACATTCCTTACCCATGAGCACAGCTTTCTAGGTGGCATATTTCTAGGTAATGCCCAGCCTTCCGTCTCCCGAGGCCAAGTTTTCTCCTGTTGGCGCTCACAGCTGTTGGGACCTTGTGAAGCGGGTGCCTGTCATCGAGGTCCAGATGATGCCAGTGGCCAGGGCACTGGAGGAGTGACACTCTCACCTTCTGCCTGGAGCTCCTGCAGAGGGACCATTTTAAAAATGAGTAAAAATAAATAAATAAATAAAAACAAACAAAAACAGCAAAAACCTCCAAAATCACCAACAAAAAAGCCCAATCCTCCCACCCGCTATCATCCGCAGATTTGGGGACAAATCGCTTCACCAAATTTTGTACTGTGAGTGACGTAAGAGCAGAATGTTCTACCAGAGGTTGTTAAAAGCATTTAGAATGTCACAGGAATGGAATTATACAGTAATCTTGAGACCAGCTTCTTTCACTCTGCATAATGTCTTTGAAATTCATTTGAGTTGTTGCATGTATCAATATAGTTGATTCATTCTTATATCTGGGCAATATTCCAAGGTATTGATGTGTCACAGTCTGTTTTTCCAATTACATGTTGGAGACGTTAGAGTTAATTGCAGTTTTTGGCAATTCTGAAAAGAGCTGCTATAAACACTATTGTACGTGTTTTTGTGTTCATAAATTTTCATTTCCTTAGCACCACTGATATTTTGGGTAGGATAATTCTTTGTTGGTGGGGTGTGGAGGGAGGAGTTTGTCCTATGCACTGTAGAATGTTTAGCAGCATCACTGGATGCTTCCTCATTTATGACAAGGAAAAATATTTCCAGACATAGCGCTGGGATGGCAAAATTACCTCCAGTTGAGATCTGCTGCTCTATGGGAAATACCTAGGAGTGGAATTGCTGAGTCATATGATAAGTATATGTTTGATTTTATAAGAAATTGCCAAACTATTTTCCAGAGTGGGTGTACCATTTTGCATTCCCATCAACAATGTATGAGACTTCCAGTGGCTCCACATCCTTGTCAGCACTTGGCATTTTTTTTCTTAGCAGTTCTAATAGTTGTGTAGTAATATCTCATTGTGCTTTTAATTGCTCATTTCCATAATGGCCAATGACATTGAAAACTTTTTCAAATGTTTATTTGCTAGCTTTATGTCCTCTTGGAAAAGTATCTGTTCAAATTCTTTGCCATTTTAATTGGGTTGTTGGTTTTCTTACTGAAGCTCTTTATAAGGATATGAGCCTCTCTTGCATAGGTGATTTTCAAATATTTTGTCCCAGTGTATAACTTGTCTTTTCATTCTCTTAAAAGTGTCTTCCCAAATAGCCAAAGCAATCTTGAGCAAAAGGAATAAAGCTGGGGCATCACCCTGCCTGAATTCAAATTATACTACAAGGTGATAGTAACCAAAATGACATGGTACTTGTATAAAAATAGACACATAGGTCAATGAAACAGAAGAGAGACCCAGAAAAAAAGCCACATACTAACAGCCAACTGATCTTTGACTAAGTCAACATGAACATACACTGGGGAAAGGACACCCTTTTTAATAAATGGTGCTGTGAAAACTGGATTGCCATATGCAGAAGAGTGAATCTGGACTCCTATCTCTCACATATACAAATATCAACTCAAGATAGATTAAAGACTTGAATGTAAGACCTGAAACTATAAAAATAATAGAAGAAAACCTAGGGAAAGCTCTTCTGGACATTGGTCTAGGCAAAGAATTCATGACTAAGGCCTCAAAAGCACAGGTAACGAAAAAAAATAAACAAATGAGACAATTAAATTATAAAGGTTTTACATAGCAAAAGAAATAATCAACATAGTGAACAGATAACCTGCGGAAAGGGAGAAAATATTTGCAAACTATACATCAGACAGGGGACTAATATCCAGAATTTACAAGGAACTCAAAAAAAAAAATCCACAATCAACCCATTAAAAAGTGGGCTAAGGACATGAATGGAAATTTTTCAAAAGAAGACAAACAAATGACCAAAAAACATATGAAAAATGTTCATCATTAACAACCAGAGAAATGCAAATTAAAACCACAATGAGATATCATCTTATACCAATCGGAATGGCTATTACTAAAAAGACAAAAAATAACAGACATTGGTGAGGATGCAGAGAAAAGGGTAACCTTATATGCTGTTGGTGGGAATGTAAATTAGTGCAACTTCTATGGAAAACAGTATGGAGATTTTTCAAAGAACTAAAAATAGAACTACTGTATATGATCCCACTTCTGGGTATTTACCCAAAGGAAAAGAAAGCAATATATAAAAAAGATACTTGCACTCGTATGTTTATTGCATCACTATTCACAATAGCAAAGATGTTGAATCAACCTAAGTGTCCATCAGTGGAGGATTAGATAAAGAAAGTGGGGTACATATACACCATGAAATACTATGAAGAAGAATAAAATCATGTCTTTTGCAACAACATGGATGGAACTGGAGGCCATTACCCTAAGTGAAACCGATCAGACACAGAAAGACAAATGCTGCCTGTTCTCCCTTGTAAGTGGGAGCTAAATAACATGTACACATGGAAGCAGAGTGTGGAATGATGGATAATGGAGACTCAGAGGGGTGGAGGGTGGGAGGGGATGGATGGTGGGAGGTTGCTTGGTGGGTATGATGTATGTTGCTTGAGTGATGTATACACTGAAAGTCCTGACTTCACCACAATGCAATACATCAATGTAGTAAAATTACACTTGTATTCCATGAATATGTACAAATAAAAAATAAATAGGAAAAAAATTTATCTGAATGTGGCTGTGGAAAATTAAAACTGAAGCAAAGATGAATTATATGGCTTAGTTTAGGGATTAATAATCTATGTATTTTCAGAAGTAAATATATTTCAAAATTATATTAGGTTGTGATGTAAAACAATATTGCAACTACTCATGTAACAGTCCAGGGGCAATCTGTTATCTCAATTTTGTTTTCATGCCAGCATTAGTTTCCTATTGCTGTTGTCCTAAGTTACCATAAACTTGATGGCTTAAAACAACAAATAAAAACAAACCTATAATCTTTAGTTCTAGAGGTCAGACATCCAAAATGAGTCTCACTGGCTTGAGTCAAGGTGTTGGCAATGCTGCATTTCTTCTGGAGGCTCTAGGGGGAGAATCTGTTTTTTTGCTTTTTCCAACTGCTGGAGTCCACTGGCATTCCTTGCCTTGTAGCCCCTTCCTTCAACTTCAAAGCCAGCAATGGCCACTGGAATCTTCCTGTGTTGCATTGCTCTAGCATTGACTCTTCTCTCTCCCTCTTGTGATCACAGTGGGTCCGCCCAGATAATCCAGAATAATTTCCCGTTTCAAAGTCTTTCATTTAACCGCATCTACAAAGTCCTTCTTGCCTTGTAAGGCCACATATTCATGTGTAAGATTCTGGGAATTAGGATTTGGATATTTCAGGGGGCATTATTCTATCTATCATGGTGCTCTTTTACGTATTTTATTAATTGATATTGGTTATACTGCAAACTGCTTCCATGCAAGAACCATGTTTATATAATTAGGTATTGTTCCCTTTCTTGTTCTTTTTCCATTGGCAGGTGTGGTTATGAGGAACGCAAACTAGATTTAGAAGATGTAGGCTCAGATTCAGTCTCTGATACTTAATAGGTGTGACCTTGGGCAAGTGACTTAAGTTTGTCATCCTCAATTTTAACTTTTGTCAAATAAACATACTACTTATCACTCAAAGTTGTCATGTAGATGAAATGAGATAATGTCTATGAAGGTACTTTGTAAACAAGGAAACACTATACAAGTGAAGAAAGGATTTTTTATATCCTGCCCATACCCAAACTGTTCAGAACCAAATAATTACTGAAAAGGGAAGAAATAAAGATAGAACAACAACAACAATAACAACAACAACAAAAAACAAAACAAAAATAGTGTCTTATGCAGAGCAAAGTTTGTGCGTGTTTGTTTCCCAGGATAACCAGTTTTAGGTTTACAGATGTAAAGAGTAATTCTGGACAGGGGCTTGGTATACAGGGCGAATATGTTCAAAAATGAGGCCAATGGTCAGAAACTCTCAAGGAACCCAAGCAAGTGGGAAGTGAGGGGACTGACTCCTTACCAGCTGGGGAAAGGGAAAAATGGGCTTCACAAAAGTCATAATAATGGAAGGAGCAAGACTGCAGTCTTCCATGTGTGTGAGGGCAGGGGAGGCAGGTGTTCTCCAGGGCCAGAGGGATTTGGACACCCAGGAGGTAAAAGACACAGTTGTTCTCATAGTGGCAGTTGCCTTTTATCATGAAATGTCCTCAAGTAGGGAGGGTTGACTTGTCTCCCTCATGGATAGTGGCTTCCATATTGACCTCAGTGACCCCCCCTCTCCCTGGCCATATGCAGAATGTCCCCAGGATCTCCATGGAGACCTGGCATAGGTCCCCCAGGGCCAGGAGGAAGTGCTGCATGCCCCTGGGAGTTGTTTCCTGGTGGGAAACAAGAGCCATCATGGCCAGAATGCTCATGAGAGGGTAGCCTTCAATGGTCATGGCCTCAGTGACCAGGGACATCATGATGCCTGGAGTTATAAGATCCCTCGTGTCTAGGACCTTCACGGACACAATGTCTACTGCCCCTTCTCATGCCACCACCAGCAACTGTATAAAGAGATGTTCACCACCCATGCCTTCACCAAAGCCTTCATGGGGCTCATGCCCACCAGCTTTAACCACAATCGCACCAGAGTTTTGTCATCCACTTAGGAGTCTTCCTCCAGAGTGACCTGCCCTGACCCCTCAGAATGGAGAAGGAAGAAGAGGTTCATTTTCTTTTTGGCCACCATGACCTTTAGGGTATGATCCAGGACTTGGTCCTGGACTCCCCCAACATTAGACCACCTTCCATGGGATCATCTAGGCCATCCCAGAAGGGATGGTCCTCCCCTGAAGGGGTTGAAGGACCTAGAAGGTATGGACCAACTTCCCACTATAGTCCCCAGGGAATCCATGGAGGCCTGACACAGGTCCCCCAGGGCTGGAGGGAAGTGATGCATGCCCCTGGGGACTCCCAGGGCCTCCTGGTGGGAAACAACTAGCTATTGGACCAGGACCAGTCCATGTGGCAATAGCACCTGCTTGATTTTGTCTGAATAGTCTGGTTGTTTCAGCAGTTCTTTTGAGGGCTGTTTGGGCTACCCATGATGTAGGTGAGGCTCTCCTGGATATTGACGCATCCTTCTTTAGGGCCCCATGACCACTTGCAAGTACCCATGATCCCCATAAGATTGGCCAGAGCAGGAGGCAACTTCGAGCTATCCACTCCATCAGGTGAGCTACCTGACCTCTCAGGCTTCAGGGTCTTAACATATGAGGTCTCATTCATGGAATATTCCTCATCTAGGGCAATGAGTTTGGGGAGTATGGGTTCATAGGGTCCAGGATCAGTTCACAAGGACTCTCCTTATTTAGGAAGAGCTTCTGAAGAATCCGTTTCTCCCGCTCAACCTGGATGTATCATTCCTGGCTATTACTTCCAGAAGCGGCAAGAGGTGAGGGCAGATCCAGGGGCTGGGGGCACATTCAGGGCACCTTCTCCTTCATGTTCTCATGGCCCAGATGCTGACCCATTTCAAATGCAAGTTTGTTTGACAGTATTTCTCAGTTAGCCTACTAGCTAAAGTAGTTGATCTTATTCACATTTCCTTGCTCAGTTTCATTCATTTCAAACTATAAGTATTCTCTCAGTTTGTTCCCATCTGGCCATGTCATAGTTGTTTTCTTCTGGCCTTTATGGTTCAGCTAGCTAGGATCTTTAGGACTCTGCACTGGCTTTGCATCCAGAGCCTCTGACTCAAAGAGGCTGTGTTGGTGAGCTCTGGACTTCAACAGAGGGTACTGGGGTCCCTGGACAGTCTATGTCTGTCTGCAGCTTCAGAAGGAAGTGCTAGTCCTGGAGAAGAAAATTTTGTTGTGCTTGGTTCTGTGCATGCTTTCCTTCAAAAGGGCTTGACTTGGCAACCAGAAGTGACAGCATCTTCTTAATTTTGAGATTGCAGGTTCTTTCTTCTGCTTGATCGAGTCTGCTGTTGAGGCTTTCTATTGTATCTTTCATTTCATTCCTTATATACTTAGCTCCAGAATTTCTGTTTCATTCTTTTTCATGATTAGTATCTCTTTGTTGAACTTTTAATTTTGTTCATTTATTTTAAAAAAATTTGTCATGAGTCATCTGTGTTCTCTTTTACCTTGCCAAATTTTTTTAAAATAATTATTTTGAATTCTTTGTCAGGCAATTTTTAGGTGTCTATTTCTTTGAAGTTGGTTATTGGAAATTATTGTATTCTTTTGGTAGTATCATGTTTCCTTGATTTTTGTGTTTTTTTTAGGCTTGCATAGATGTCTATGCATTTGAAGGAACAGTCCCTGTTCCAGACTTTATGGAATGGCTTTGGTGGAAGAAGAGATTCATCTATGTGTGGGTGTGAGAGCATGAGCTGGGTGAGGTGTGGCAGCTCTGGTTCTGAGGGTGAGGGTTTGCAATATCAGCTCCTGTTCTGGGGGTGTGTGGTGGTGTACACTCTGACCAGATTTGCCAGCTGAGATCAAGTGTCATGAGGAATGTGGCAGTCCTTTTGGCCAAGGCTGCAGGTTTCTGCAATGGTGGTGAGGGCTGCTGAGGTCCTGAGTCATGAAGACTCATGGGGTCCTCTTATTGTCATTTTCTCCCCTAAGGGAGAGTCACAGCTGAGGGAATCTACTTGGCTCTGTGGTCAGGGTATGTGTGCAGGAGATTCAGCCCCATGGAAATGGGGGTGGAAGTGGAAGGGCACAGTGACCCTGAGTGAAGTAAAGTGCCCTGGAGGGGGACAGTGGTGTGGACTTTGGGCAATTCCATCATCTGGGGTCAGTATCAGCAAAGACTGTGGGGGTCCTTGGTGGCAAAAGCTGTGGGTATCCATAGTGGTGGTGAGGGATTCTAGAATCCTTGGTGGGGAAGGCTGCTGAGGTCCTCCTGCTCTTCTTTTCCCTCATTGGGGGAGGGCATGGATGAAGGAATCTTTCTTGGTGCTGAGTTGTGCTGAACTAGGGGATGGGGTAACACAAATAAAATGCTTCCTATGCTCTTCTATGGGGCCATGCTCAGTTTTTGTGCTTCCTTGGGTTTTTGCAGCATTTTTGTTGTACCCCAGAGCTCTCTCAGAGATATTTTAGTAAGTAGGTAGTTGTTTAATCACTGTTTTTCTGGGGAAATGACAGTTGGGACCTCTTAGTCTGCCATCTTGCCAACATCATTACAGGTTATCCTCTTTTGACTCCTGGATTATTTGGAAGGGTATTTTTAAATTTCCAAATATTTGGAGATTTTCCTGTTGTCCTGGTATTGTTGATTTCTAGTTAATTTATTATGATCTGAGAATACTCTTCGTATGATTTGAATTTTTTCAAATTTGTTATTTTTAATTTATAATCTTGAATATGGACTATCCTGATGAATGTTTCATGGGTGCTTGAAAAATGAATATGCTTCTGTTGCTGGATGAGTGTTCTATAAATATTAATTAGGTTCAGTTGGTTGACTGTGTTGTTCAATTCTTATTTGCTCATTTTATCTGTTACTGAGAAAGCAGTATTGATTTTCCTCAAGAGTAAACTTACTTCTGCTTCTGCCATTTGCCTGGGATCATTAGCAGTATTATATTACCTCAACCCAATAACTCAATTGAGATGATTTCAAGCTCAAATCTAATTTTTCTGAAACCTGCTTACTTTTACTTAATCCTTACTTCTAGGGTGCGGCTCACCAGTGATTGATCTACTCCTTATCAACCTCTGTACTCCAGTCCCTTTTCTTCGTAGCCTAATGAAACTGTCAATAGAATATTTTGACTTCTTAGACTCTTACCTACTTTCTCAGGAATGGGAAATGCTCATAGGGCAAAAGTGTTCATTAAGTAGATCTCACTTTGACTGATCTCTGTTCTCCCTTGTATACTGACTGGTAATTCTTCGGTATA
>NW_012145967.1:1197267-1199264 GCF_000956105.1 Propithecus coquereli
AAACTTATCTATAGTGTCAGAAAGCAGATCAGTGGTTGCTTGGATATGGGAGCTGGGACAGAGGTTACAAAGGAGCATGAGGACACTTGGAAGTGATGAATATGTTCATTATCTCAATTGTGGCAATGATTTCAAATATGTGAAAGCTCATCAGATTGTACACTTTGAATATATGCAGTTTATTGCATGTCAGTTATACCCTGGTAAAGCTGTAAATGCCTCCAAGTAACAACGACAACAAAGTAGGCACAGACTGTATCTTCATGGTGCTCACTGTTTAGTAGGATAATAATTGCTAATATTTACAGAGTGCTTACTCTATTCCAGGCAGCGTCCTGTATAGATCAGTTTTTTAACATGCAGGTAGTGTTATTATTGTAGAGGAGAAAGGTAAAGTTAAAGAGTTTAGGTAACTGGCTTTAACTTCTCTAACTTTACCTCTCTAATCAGAGATCTGAGTCTCTTAGACTGCATAGTCATTCTCATACAGGGCTTAGTATGGGGCAGAGCAAAGTAGGAGGAGGGACAGGAGCATTGGTGAGCCTGGGGATGGAAGCAGAGCCCTGCACCCCGAGCTCAGGAGCCAAACGTTCGTCTTGCAAGTCTCTGGATTTGTCAAGGGCTGCCATGCATCAGTCAGTCAAGATGAGAATCAGCAAAAATAGGACAAAATGGAAGGAAGGATAAACAGATGGAGATAAGAAAAGGAAGGAAGGAAGAAAGGAAGAAGTAAGGGAGGGGAGGGAGGAAAGGGAGGAAAGGGAGGAAAGAAAGAAGGAAAGAAAAGAGGACGAAACAAGCCAGGTCCTATCTTCAAGGACCTTAAATAATAATTTAAACACAAAAAAGCATAATTCCAGTGGGACTGGGGAGCAATGGGCAGAGACAGAAACAGTGTCAGGGCCCTAGCAAGGCCTGGCTGGGTGGGGCTGGCTGGGCTGGCTTTGCTGGTTTGCAGAGCCCTCCTTTCCATCCTCACACCCTTCCTACTTAGTGATTAGTCCTCCTCAGTTTCCACGTCTGTGGGGGAAATGCACTCTGATTACACCCTGAGCCAGGAACGGTCTCTGATGCCGTGGGATGATGGGCAGAGTGGGAGGGTAGAAGGGGAAATCAGTCAGTGTTCCACGGAATTTCCCTGGAAATGCTGAGTGATACCTTGGGAAGAAAACTCTGTGGACACTGCGGTCGTAACATAATTACCACTCACATTATAGGTGCTTACTCACAACGGGTAATTCCAAATATTTACAGTGAAATGACTCACGTGGGGCAAAACAGAGAAAATATCTCAATTTTAGCATTTTATGACTTCTACCAATTATAAACATATTTTACTTATTGCAAATGTGATACTATGGTCCTCAAAAGAAATCCTTTACTTACAGAAAGATGAATACACACTTTTTTTTCTGAAGAGGCCAATAGGTACAATCTGCGTCACTGACTTAAGACAGGATGTTCTGGTCTGAATGTTGTGTTCCCCCAAAATTCATACATTGAAATCCTAATCTCCACTGTTTCGGTATTCAGAAATGGGGCCTGTGGGAGGTAATTAGGTCATGGGCCCTCATGATGGAATTAGTGCCCTTAAAAGAAGAGACACCAGACAGCTAACTCTTTACCAAGTGAGAGCACAGTGAGAAGGTGGCCGTCTGCAAGCCTAGAAGTGAGCCCTCACCAGCAACCCAAGCTACTGATGCCTTGATGTTGCACTTCCAGTCTCTGGAACTGTGAGAAATAAGTATTATTATCTGTGGTTTAAGCCTGAGGTCCCAATACCTGGGCCATGGACTAGTACTGATCTGTGGCCTGTTAGGGACCAGCTGCAGAGCTCCGCCACCCCCTGGGCCCACCCGTCTGTGGAAAATTTGTCTTCCATGAAACTTAGAAGAGGGGTTGGTGTGCACAGCCAGAGGTGAGTGGTGGGCAAGCGAGTGAAGCTTGCCTGCTCCCCGTGGCTTGCATCACTGCCTGAGCTCTGCCTCACCCCCTCT
>NW_012145967.1:1200864-1221959 GCF_000956105.1 Propithecus coquereli
GTCTTTTCACTTTGTTGATTGTTCCTTTGTTGTTCAGAAGCTTTGTAGTTTGGCATAATCACATTTGTTTATTTTTGCTTTTGTTGCTTGTGTTTCTGAGTAAGGTCTTATTCATAAAATCTTTTCTCAGACCACCTGAAGTGTTTTCCCTATGTTTTTTTCTAGTAGTTTTATAGTTTCAGGTCTTACAGTTAGGTCTTTAATCCATTTTGGGTTGATTTTTGTATAGGGGTAGAAGTGGAGGTCTCGTTTCACTCTGTATATGGACATCCAATTTTCCCATCACCATTTGTTGAAGAGACTGTCCCTTCCCCAACGGGTGTTCTCAGCACCTTTGTCAAAACTCAGTTGGCTGTAGATACATGGATTAATTTCTGGGTTCTCTAGTCTGTCCTATTTGTCTATGTGTCTGTTTTTATGCTAGTACCATCCTGTTTGAATTCTGTATTTCTGGACCAGTCTTATATATCTGCAAGTTTTATGCCATTTCTGATGTTAAGAATAATTTTTCTTAAACTCAGGGCTGATAGGAAGAGGTTCCTGGGTGATACAGTTTGGATATTTGTCCCCTCCAAATCTCGTGTTGAAATTTGATCCCCAATGTTGGAGGTGAGGCTTGGGGAGGTGTTTGGGTCTTGGGGGAGGATCCCTCGTAATCAGCTTGGTACCATTCTCCTGATAACCAGTGAGCTCTCTATTATTTTCTGCCAGAGCTGGTTGCTTAAAAGAATATGGTACTCCTCCCCCTCTCTCTTGCTTCCTCTCTTGCCATGCACACCTGTTCCCCCTTCACTTTCTGCCTTGATTGGAAGCTTTGTGAAGCCCTCACCAGAAGCAGATGCTGGTACCATGCTTCTTGTACAGCCTAGAGAACTGTGAGCCCAATAACCTCTTTTCTTTATAAATTACCTAGCCCTTCTTTATAAACTTCAAAGCTTTACAGCGACTCAAAAGGGACTAAGGCACTAGAGCTTTGGAGCAATCATGAGTGGTTAATATGTTAAGTGACTTAGGGCAGGTTTAGTTGCCAGACAACTAGTTTTAAGTTTTTAAAGAACTAAAACAGCAGCACCTGTATCTTTCCTGTGATTTAGAGCTGTTTGTGGTGTGTGCCAGCAACAGGTGTTGAGGCTCAACTGTCATCACGAGTAGGTGGGCAAGGCCAATTAGGCAGCGCAACGTTGTTGGTGTGTGTGACTGTTCCGGCTCTCCTTTGAGTGCTGTCCGTGGGAGGGATAGGTGGACAGCAGAGGGGTCTGGCTGTCTGGGTGGGTGGAGAAGGTAGGGGTGTTTCATGGAATTTCACAGTCCCCTTGGCACCCATAACTTGAGCCATTAGACTGATCTCATCCTCTTGATGTTATTTCTCTCAGCAAGCAATAACCTCAGCTTTCCGTGGTTTGTGGTTTCTGTAAGCTGGGAATGAATTCCCTCACTCTGAGTGAAGGTATCCAGTTGGAAACAGAAAAAAAAAAAAAGAATTTTGTCATCAGGGAGTGGCCAAATTTGGAGGAGTCCCATGGATAAAGGTCACTTTGGACATCAGTATGAGCCAGAGGAGCAATGAGTCAGTCAGGCATTCTTACAACATTTATTAAGCATTTGCTGTGTACTAGGCCCTATATGAAATGTTTCAGATACTAAAGACCAACAGCTATGGCTTTTGTTTTTAAGAATTGACATATTAGCGAGAGGGATGGAAGCAGAAACTATTAGACTTAATCACATGACATTGCAGATATTCAACCACCTTGGCTTATTAAAAAAACCCAGTAATTCAAATGGTTCACCAGGTGCTGTTATGTCTTAAGTGTATCATGCTTTGGGAACACAGAGGAGAGTGATCAATTTAAACGTTAGATAGTTGTTGTTGTCAAAAAGGGTTTACTGAGGAGATGACATTTAACTTTGGCTTTAAATGGGGAATAAGACTTTGAAAATATTGTAAAAGATGAGTTGAAATGAAACTGCATTTATTCCATAAATGTTTATTGAGCATCTACTATGTGCAGGGTGATATAATATGCTTGAGATATAGCGTTCAGCCTGTATAGTCAGTCGATAGTCTTTGTCTTCTTGGAATTCACATTCCAAAGAGGGAGATAGATCCTAAAGAATAAATACTCAATTAATAATTTAACTACAATTCTGAAAGGTGCTTCAAAGAAGCAAAGTCTGCTATGAGAGAATGCAACTGGGAGCCAGACTTGGTCTGTGTGCCAGGGTAAGCTTTAGCTGGATTCTCCAGGGATAAGAAGGAAGTAACCGGAATAAGATATAGGTCAAGCATGCATGACAGACAAATTAGCATTTGCAAAGGCGCATTTTGTCTCTTTCAAATTTTAATAGTCCAAAGAGTATGCTTCTCTCTGATATCACATTTCCAGGGCCCTGGTACTCACTAATTATACACTAACTGTATACACTAGACTGTATACACTAACTGTTCTGAGCTCTAAATGTAACCAAATCACTAACGAGGTGATGGGTGAAGATATTTAAGCAAGGAGTCACCAATTATAAAATGACTTAAATAGATCATCCCCACGTCAACTTATAGTACAAATAGTTTTATAGTTTTAAAAAAAAAGGCCAAGAAAAGAAAAACCCCAAAGGACCAAGGTGGGCCTGCAATTTAATAAAATCCCAACTTCAAAAAAAGAATCAAAAAGGCTTTCCTTTTGTTGGTTAGCTTGACTCGGCAATAGAAAGCATTTTTCGGGAATACTTCTGGTCACAAAACGGGCTTGGCCTGGTGATGTTACTAGAGCTCCCTCTGCTCTGTCATTTCTTCTCCTCAACTGCAATCCAATGATCACCTTAGTTTCTTCGTGGGGCTCTCAGGTGTTGACTCCTCCTCCAGAAATACTTACTCATCAGAAACTAAGTTTATTAGATTTTTTGCGGTAAGGGAAAACATCGTCTTGACAGAGACTTAGCAGTATCTTGGAAGTGGTGGGATGTACAGGGTTTTAGAACCTGGACCGGGTGACTTTATAGCACATCCTGAGAGCCAGGGAACCAGCTGAGACTGGGCAGAGTTGGTGACGAGTTAGCTTCGGATTAATGAGGCCAGGGAGGGGAGGTCTTGAAGTGAGTCTTAATGAATAAATTATTACAATAGTTTTGTTTAGTAAACTATTTTATTGGTTCATCATCTTATGTTCCCAAACCGAATATTCCCTGTAGCAAGTTTCTAAAATGTTTTTGCCTAGACACAGTATTGTTTATCAATAAAATAGGAAAGTCTGTTTGGTCCCAGAAATGTTGAGCACAGATGTGAGAAAGCATGTTGGTGTCAGTTCTCATAGGTCACTCAGCTAAAGGGGATCCGTCCATCAATGTGGAAGTAAAATTAAATAATAAAATGAAAATTGAAAAAAGCAAAAGCAAAGCGAGTAATTAAAGACATCGATTTTTTTTTTTCCCCGATTGTTCTAGAATTTTTAGGTTTCTTTTCAGATTGTTGCAGATCCTCCTTGGGCCTCAAGGCCCCGAAGCCCTAGAGGAAACGGGCCGAAAGCCTGTTGGGAGCGTCACCTGAGCGTGCATCAAATGGTTGTGGGGCCCAGGCACTTTGCAAGGGTCTCCCCCTTCACACACATGTGGGTCACCTCTGGGAGGCTCAGCGTGCTGGCGGAGGTGCTCCTCATGGACTCCAGATGGAGGGAGAGTGCTCAGGATATGCCAGCCAAGGCCAAAGCCGAGACAGGCCTGGGTTGCTGGGAGAAGCCGAAGGAAGGAATGGCGGGGGCGTGACAGACTGGGGAGCCGGCGCCACGGGAAGGTCTCTGCGCCTCTGTCATGGGCTCTGCGCCTCTTCTTCACATCTAGTTACCCGCAGCATTCGCTGAAGGACTGGACGCCATCACCCGGGGAATGCAGAGGTTTCCCTCCGTGGGTAATGGAAGTGAGACCTTCAAGTTGCAGGACAGTCGTGCTCCACATTTGCACCCTGACCGCAAGATTTAATTAAAAATAAAATCCATGCATTGGTTGTTTCATTCACTCATTTAACAGATATTTTGTACACCCCGAGTGGCCAGCTGTGCACTTGGCTTGAGAAATAGCCAGCCAGCGGTACGCCAGCAGTTCCTGCCTCAGGAGGCCTGCGGTCCAGGGGCGGCAGACACGTCGATAGACAACGGCAATTGTGGTTTGAGGATTCTGTGAAAAAGCAGCACAGAGGTGAGAGCTCATTGGAACAGCATTTGACACGGGCTTGGGGGCAGGTGGGGAGCAGGGGGGAAAGAGGAAGTCTGAGCAGTGCTCCAAAGCATGCGTAGGAGAAAGCCTGACAAAGTGACGAGGGACAGGCAGCATGTGCAAGGACCCCGAGGTCTGAAAAGAGCCTGACACGAACTGCCTCCAGAGCTGCATTGCTGTGTGCACTCAGGCAAGCCATTAACCTCTCTGCAGCTCAGCTACCCCTCTGGACCTTAAACGTTTGAATAACACGTCAACATTCTCAGACTGGTCAAACATTCAATTATAGATGAGCAACTAGAGCGATGGTCTTCAAATATTTTTGCACATAAACCTCTTAACGTAATTCTTAAATATTTAATATTTAAAAATATCCCACATTTTACCAGTATGTCTGTGCCTAAAAAGATAAAAATAAAGAAATAAAATAAAAATATCATACATGTATTTTTAAGTTGACATTTAAAATTTATCACGATCCACAAACAAACTCTTTTTTAATAGTTGGAGATTTTACAATATTCTATTCCTTGATCTTGTGTTTCCATTTCACTTCTCTGACAAAATTTTATTCCAATAAATCTTTTTGGCTTAATAGTCTTTTACTGATGATTCTATTACACATCCCTGCAATCAAAACATGTATCTAAATTGAAATTAGTTTCCAAAATTTTCCGAGGTCATAACACTTAATATTTAATGTTTAAAAAATTCCTCATGAAGAGTTATTGTTACGGTTAGTAGTAGCAGTATGCAATTGATCAAAACAATCTAAATATATTATAAATTATTATACTATTATATGTTAAGGCAAAATGTTAATGGAAGTGGATCATTTAATGTGATCAATGTTCCTGTCTCTGTCCCTTTAAAAAAATAATACTTTGAGTATACACGGATGATCATTATTTACTGATAGAGTGAGACAGGGTTTGGCACCGATTCCTTGCTGTTTTTCATTTTTATAGATTTAAGTTTTGAGAAATCTTGTTCATATAAATAAATAGATAGAAATGGAAGGAGCTTTGGGTATCCATGTCACCCAATTCTTTGAACTCCGTCTGAGCTGTTCGGCAAAAACAACAGCAATCGATAATGAGAAGGCCTTGCCGTTGTTTTGATGAAAGCGACACATTGGAAGCTAATTGGTTTTGCAGAAGATTTGTTTCCCAGTATGATAATTGCTATCTCCATTTCGGGGTACTATACTGTCAATGGGAAAGAAGACAAACTGTAAAATAATTTAAGGGGTTTATTCTGAGCCAAATTTGAGGACCATGACCTGGAACCACACCCAAAAAGCCTTGAGCAAGTGGACTTACCATGGCTGGGTTACAGGTTGGTTTTATACATTTCAGGGAGACAGGGATTACAGGTAAAGCCATAAATCAATACATGGAAGGCATACATTGGTTTGGTCCAAAAAGGCAGGACATTTCCAAATGGAGGCTTCCAAGTCATAGGTGGATTTAGGGATTCTTTAGTTGACAATTGGCTGAAAGAGTGGGGCTTTGTCCAAAGACCAGGAACCAGCAGAAAGGAATGCCTGAGTTAAGATAAGGGTCTTCTATCCTTCATGTGATGCTATCCTGGAATCAGGTCAGGAAGTAAACCACATCCCAAAAACCTGTTTATTGAGATTTTTTCATTTGTAGGCGTGACTCATCGGGCTCTCTTAGAAAGGAGTGTTTTGGGCAAAGAAAAAGATCAGAGTTCAGTCTTCAAAACCAAACAGGGTTTTATGAAGGCTAATCAGGATGACAGTTATTCCTGTTCCTCTTTCACTTAGGCCTCTTGTTTACCCAGATATATTCTGGAAAAGATCGGGAAAGAGGAAATATTATTAGTTTCAACACAATTTTACAAATGCAATATTTTTAAATAGAGACGATTATTTTATCACGTGCTTCCTCTGCAGATTTAGCTCATCATGGACAACATCCGCTGCATAACCTAACGGCAGAGCTTCCTGAATGTGGCAAATCAGACTATTCCTGTCAGAAAGGACTGATGTCGTTTTTGAACTCAAATAAGTTCACTTGCACCCCTGTGACAGCCGTCTCACTTCCGAAGCCCCTTCTTAGCTAAGGCATAAACAGCCTTGGTCTGTTTGGCAAAGGGTGAAGCCCAGTGCCTCCTCCTCCAGTATTTTCCAAGGACACTTCCTTTACTTACCTGGCAGGGGACTCTCCTCAAGAGAGGCGTGTTCTAGAACCGTCCTTGTGTATGGTGGTCAGGAGGTTTTTTTTTTCAGCATATTATGGGGGTACAGATGTTTAGGTTACGTATGTTGCCCTTGCCCCCCCTCTCCCCCCCTAAGTCCGAGTTTCAAATATGTCCATCCTTCAGGTGGTGCGCATTGCACTCTTTGTATATGCAAATACCCGTCCCCTCCTCCCCCCTCCCCTTCCCCTCTCCCCCTCTCCCTTCCCCCCTGCCCAACATCCAATAGATGTTATTCTTATATGTGCATTTATGTGTTGATCAGTTAATACCAATTTGATGGTGAGTACATGTGGTGCTTGTCTTTCCATTCTTGGGATACCTCACTTAGTAGAATGCGTTCCAGCTCTATCCAGGAGTATACAAGAGGTGCTAGGTTTTTTGCAGCCCAAGTAATGCACGCTAGTAAGATTCAGGATGGGTGCGGGGCACACGGTGTTTTTACAGAGTGGAGGAGAGCTGGCTGGGAGAAAACCAGAGCGGGGAAATGTGAACTACAGAGGCAGGTATATTCTAAGGCAGAAAGAATACACAGCTAAGCTGAGAATCTGAACATTAATTCCCTTAAAACAGTCAATGCTTGAGTAGCCCCTGGAAAAATGTTCACGTACCCTATTTAAAGAATTTCAATTTTAAAAGAACTCTCATTTGCAAACTTTGCCACTGAGCACTCCATTCATTCGGTATTTAGACTGCAGGATTCGGTTCTCCTCCAAGTTTCTGGACCTTGCTTCTCTCCTTTTAGAGGAAGGTGCACATTTTACCCCAAGAGCGGCCAGGGGCAAAGGTGCGGAAGCCTGTGGCCACATTCCCCTCTCCCCAGGCAGCTTCCCTCATCAGAACTGCAGAGACTCCCGAATGGGGAACTTGGCCTCAAGGTCAGTCCCTTGGGGAAGTTAGTAAGGTTAACTGAGCTTCAGGTTGTCTCCATGGCAACAAAACAAACGGTGTATTTCATAGCATCATAGTTTTGCTACAGCTGAAAGAATTCCAACCTGTCCAATACTCATTTTATAGGTATGAGAACTGAAGCCAGAGAGGTGGGTGATTGACGCTCCCCAAATTTCACAGCTCGTAAGTGCAGAACTGGAGCTGGGAGTCAAGGCTCCTGCCTTTCAAAATCAGGGCGGCGCCTGCCGCTATGGAGCACTGTTTGGCATCACATGGAGGAAACCAGTGGATTGACTGACCCTAGTTTTCCCCTTTCACTTACTGCCCCACTGTCTTTTAGACACGGTTGTGATTTCTTCACCTGGAAAACCAGACAGCCATGAACATCTCAGGGATTTTCAGAGCAACCGCAGCTACAGATGACTGAATGACTTTCCCAAGAATAAGCTTTTCATAACCTTGATCATCCCTCAAGTGGCCTCAGGGTCCCCAGGACTCCTACTGGCCTTGGGCTGGACAGGAGTCTGAAATGCTTCTAATGATTCCAAATTGCAGGTGCTGCAAAGTAAAAACCCTGAGCACAGTCAGCTGCATCTGTGGGGCTTTTCTCATTTAATTCCGACTCAACTGCTCACTGCACTGACTCACTTCACACTTGGTACCTGCTGGAAATTCCAGAGGGTCAGAGCAGGCCAGGTGTGACCAACTTCCCATTAGAGACCACAGTCAGCTGTCTGACTCCCATGTGAAATGGAGCTTGTGACTCTAGGAGAGCCCAGCATAAATACCTGTAGTGCTGCTATATTCAGCAGCCTGTGTGCTAGAACAAAATACCTAGACCGGGGAGTTCACAGGCAGCACAAATTGGTTGCTTACGGTTACGGAGGCTGGGAAGTCCAAGACGAAGGCACCAGCGAATTTGGTGTCTGTTTTGGTCTCTGTTTCTAGGATGGTGCCTTGTTGCCGCAGCCTCACGTGGCAGAAAGCACAAGGGCAAAAGAACCCAGCTAGCTACCCCCAGCCCTTTCATAAGGTGGCGAATCCCATTCACGAGGGCTTTGCCCTTGTGCTTTAAAGGGCACCTCTGAAACTGAGTCTCCATACAGGGTGCAGATGAGTCAAGTCTTCGGAGCTAGAAAAAAGTAGAGAAATTAGTAACTGGTGAATTTAGAAAAAATGGAGAGTTCATCAGTGTAATCAGAAATGGTTTTAACATAAAAATTAGCAACCTCATTTCCTGAATCCATGGGTAATTATATCTCTTCATTTTAGAAATGCCTATAATAAGCATCTTAAAAAATAAATTCAAGTAACTTTGCAGAAAAATACGAATCCAAATGCATATGAAACTTAATTATCTAGAGTCTAAAAATATTAAGATGGAAAGGGATTTTTAGAAATCATCTGTAAAATGCAGAAAATACACATACCACTTAGAATTGTGGTGAAGATGAAATGTTATAACGAATGTGACACACTTAGCTGGAGCCTCATGTATACCGTTATTATTTCCTCAAACACAGTTTGATCGTTTTGTAGGCCGTGGCAGGAGCTGAGGCCCAGAGAGATTGACTTGTCGATGGTCAGACAGCTGCCAACAGGCAGACTCAAGATTAATGTCCTTTAGCCTGATGCCCAGTAGAGAGTGCTTTCTACTTTGCATGCTTCCGACACCCAGCAGATGTAAATCAACATATTTTAAATGCAACCCCTAAAACTCTAAAGAGTGCTGAGAGAGATGAGACTTTCTCAAAGATTCCTGGTACGTTTCAATCTAAAAATTGATTGAGGTGTTGGAGGAGTGTTGGAAGCCTTTGTTTCCACCAGAGCTGTAGGCTGCCGTGTTGCTTAGGGAGCTGCCCAGGAGGGCCTTTTGGGAGAAGAACTGGGAATAAGGTGGTAATCTTATATGGTAGGTGATGCTTTTTCAAAAAGGAATCTATGGAGCCTTCTCTCTTTTACTCTAAATTTCCAGAAACCTCATCAACAGTGGATATTTATTTTGGCCTCTCTGAGAGCCATTGAAGTCTGTTTCATATCAGAATTCAGAGAAGCTGACTAGGGAGAGAATATTAGCTGGCAAAGCATGGAAATGGCTGGCCTGGTCCACCCTACAGGAATTTCCACGAGGGGCTCTTAACTGAAAGCAGCAGAGGTGGACCACTCCACTCCTGTACCTATTAAAACTCTGCATAATAACACATAAATCCCCTAACTTTTTTTTACCTTGAAAAAAAAAAGCTATTAAATACACTGGTTAAATCGATGTATATTTTTTTTCTAAATATAATGAGAATACTTTGTTACTAAGATATTCTTTCAAATTCATTCTCTTAAATATTGGCGTATCTTTTTCCCTCCTATTCACGGGCTCTGGCTATTTTCATAGCTTTAGACTATTCTAGTTTAATTTAGCTGCTGTTTAAAAATTTCTTTATCCTTTTATGCTACTTTTTCTTCCCCCCACCCATCACCCCCTACCATTCTGGGTTTTGAAGAACACGCTTTTGGGGGGCATTAGAAGAAAGGACTGAAGCACTTTCTCAGTCACACTCGTCTCGTCACGAGCATTCATCCTTCACAACCTTCCATTCTCTCTTCTGGGGGGTATCTATCAATCTATCTATCTGAAAACTGATAAATATCAGCTTTTGAAGAACTGCCTGTCTTCTCTTGCTAAACTCTCACAGGCAACAGGGTAGGCCCCTTGGGGTGTCTGGCAAGCTGGGAAGTGACAGAATTTGAGTTCTAGAACTGGAAGTGAGGATTTTCCAACAGCTGATCAAGAACAGAAGGAGCCCAATGGCCAAGTTAGTCTGAGCCAATAGTTCTTGCAGAGTGCCAAGGGTCTCACTGGAGAAACCAAGATTGGTTGATGATGCAAAGATCAGGAATAGAGTGCAAACGAAAAAGAAAAAGAAAAAAAATAAAAAGTGCACCTGTGTGTCTGCACGTGTGCTGTGGGAGGGATGGGAGGCAAAGCCGAGGGTTAGGGCCAGCTGAGCTGGGACAGACTGCAAGGATGTGGGTACACCAACAGTTTGCCGTTTTAGGTAACTCATACTCTTGGCAAGAGAGGGTGGGTCCATTCCTCATAGGGACATACGGATACTCTTGGATACCCTTTCGTCCAGAGAAAGCCACTGCTTCTTTTGGTGTTACTGTTCCCAGGACTCACTGGCATCCTGTTCTTTTCTCAACAAGGCACACCTGTGTGATCATTGTCATTGAAGGTGATATTGAATGGTTGGAGTCTCCCCAGGGATTTTCACGGGGAGCAAGTTGTGTTGAATTCCATGCAGTATACACTGACTTGAAGGTTAACTGCAAAGGCAATTTTATACCAACAGGTGTGTCTTGTGATGTAGGATAATTCACCACTATAAAATTTGTAAGTCACAGAACTCATTTATTAGCTTCTACCTGAGCTCTTATATTCAGGCATTTCTTAAAAGACTCTCTTAGCCTTATATTTTAGTTAAGGAGTTCCTATATTTTGTTTTTAAAATATTTGTATTTTTCTGATTATAAAGGTAATATGTGCTCATATGAATTCAAATAATACAAAAATGGATAACTTAAAAGTTGAAATTCCTCTATAATCCTATACCCCTGGAGAACACTGTAAACAGTTGGATATATTTATATAAATATGAATATATTTGCATAAATATGTCAATATTGATGAAAAATATATTTATATTTATACACCGATCTGTTCGACATGACTTTTTTAATCTAAATGATATATACTAGACATCCTGACATCAATGCTAATAGACCTGCCTTATTCTATTATTAGTTGTGTGGTTTTCCACTGTGTGACAGGGAGTAAGGAATGGAGAAAGGGAGGACTAGGACAAACAACACTGTCAAATCCTGCATTTGTATCTGGAAGGTGAAAACTAAGATGTTCCCTGAATCTGATGACCAGAAAGTCAGAGGATACCTGTGACAGAGCCGCATTCGTAGGTGGTGGGAGTTGGAATTCAAGGGCATGGGGAATGAGTGTGTGGCGTGGGGCATGCTGGCTACTTTGTTGAAGAATTTGGTGGTGATGAGAAGGAGAGATAGTGGGTCGCTAGAGGGAAAAGTGTTTTTAGGAACGGTTTTATTTTTCAAGACCCCTTGAAAACCCCTTCCTCTTGACCTCTATGCCAGTCCCCTCTTCCAGTTTTCTTTTTATGTCACTGGCTGCTCTTTAGTTTTCAGAAAAAAGCTAAGTCTGGAAGAGACCATTGGCGAGTTGGAGTGACACTGTGAAATTTCCCAAATCTGGTTGGACAATTCCCAGCCAAAATGGGACCGGAGATGGGGAAGAGTCATGGGGAATGGAGGGGGAGGTGAGAGTTCTGCATCCTCACACATCCTCTTCTCTCCTTTCCAGAGCCCTCTCTGAGGAGTTACCTTTATCATATCACCTAGCAAGCCAGCTGCAAGGTCCAAAGATAAAATAAAATTCAATAATAAAAGAGACTTCCTGTTTTACCCCCTGCAGTACACTTCCTGTTTCCTCCCTGTGTGGGACACTTCCTGTTTCTTTCCTAAGGCAGGCACACTTCCTGTTTCCTCCATGTGCAGGATATTTTCTGTTTTTCCCCTGTGCAGGACACTTCCTGTTTCTCTCCTAAGGCACATTTCCTGTTTCTCTCCTGAGACAGGTTCACTTCCTGCTTTTCCCCTATGCAGGATACTTCCCATTTCTCCCTTGTGCGGGTCACTTCCTGTTTCTCTCCTAAGGCAGGAACGCTTCCTGTCCCCCCCACCCCCGTGCAGGATATTTCCTGTTTCCTCCATGTGTGAGACACTTCCTGTTTCTCTCCTAAGGCAGGCACACTTCTGGTTTCTGCCCAGTGCAGGACACTTCCTGTTTCCCCACTAAGGCAGGCACACTTCCTGTTTTCCCCCTGTGCAGGATACTTCCTGTTTCCTCCCTGTGCGGGACACTTTCTGTTTCTCTTCTAAGGCAGGTACACTTCCTGTTTCTCTCCTGAGACAGGCTCACTTCCTGTTTTTCCCCTGTGCAGGACACTTCCTATTTCTCTGAAGATAATTATCTAAGGGTTCAGAATCACTGGGTATTGTTGGTGCAGCTTGTGTCTCCAAACACTGTGACAGTAATTTTATGTAAGTAATGACAGCACAGTAATTGTAAAACTAAAAAGTTGAGTTACCTCATATTTATCATTTTATATGACAAGTTGGAGTTTTTGTTTGCTTTTAAATTTTTTTGATGTTTGAAACCTGCTAGAATAAAACCTAAAGGAACAAAAAATAAAATAAAATAAAATAAAATAAAATAAAATAAAATAAAATTTTGGATTGACAGTTTAGGGTGGGGGAGTTAGAAATTGAGATTTGTATCCCTAAGTTCCAAACTGTACTTTTTATTATACAACATCTGAACTGGTTTCCCAGCCCCTGGGAGCTAATCATGATAATGAGAGTCACTCGGCTGTTCAGTTTCTGAACCAAGTTTAACAGTGCTGTAAATTTGGAAATCATAACTTTTTCTTTATGAAGTAATAAAATGACCCCTTTGTTACCGTATGGAGTGATGTATCCACATAGTATGACTGTACCAACCAGCTAATAGAATCTCTCTTAGACTGTTCGGGCTGCTATGATAGAAATACCTTAGACTGGGTAATCTGTAAACATTAGAGAGTTATTCCTCACAGTTCTGGAGGCTGGGATTCCCAAGATCAAGGCACGAGTAGATTTGGTGCTGAAGGCTGAAGGCTCGTTCTCTGCTTCCGAGATGGCACCTTGTTGATGCACCGTCACATGGTAGAAGATAAAAGGGCGAACAGGGATGAACTCCCCCCGCCAGCCCTTTCATAAGGGTATTAATCCCATTTATGAAGGCAGATCCCCCATGGCCTAATCACCTCCCAAAAGACCCCTTCTTAATACCATCATTTGGGGTTTAGGTTCCAGCATACGAATTTTGGAGGGACACATGCATTCAAACCATAAAAGAATTGTAAAGCACGATAATGTGGCCCAGAGTCTAGGTCACATTTTAAAGTAGCATGAATGTTATAGCCATGAGGTCCAGCAGCATTAAAGTCAGAAGCAAAGGGATGGAAATGTTAAATTCTCTAAAGCAAGAGGTGATGTCTCACTCACAGAGGCTCTCCATAGAACCAAAGCATCATGCATAGAGCTGTCTCCTTAAGGAAGTGAGGCTGGAGGTTGGTTTCACTGGCTCTTCTTCTGGGACTCTCTGTCACCTGGCCACATGAGCAGGGTACCCAAAACCCCAAAAGAAAGGAGGCAAGCGAGAAACAACTGGGCAGAGCCTTATCTCCAGTCAGTTTTAGAGAAGATGAGAGCAAAGGGATCATGTTCTCTGGATCCTTCTCCATCCTCCCCTAAGATTTAGGTCATAGAAGCCTCAGAGCTCCTTGTAGACTCTATTAAGAGAGCTTTTCTTTTTATTTTTTTGGTCCCACATTAAGAAATACTGATGTGTAAATTGTATAAGATAGGTCGGTTACTGAGCATTTTTTTTTTAGGTGTGTTTTATTTTATTTTATTTCAGCATATTATGGGGTACAGATGTTTAGTTTACGTGTGTTGCCCTTGGTTCCCCCCCCGCCAAGTCCGTGTTTCAAATATGTCCATCCTTCGGGTAGTGCGCATTGCACTCCTTGTGTATACAAAGCATTTTAAATAGAGGAAATGCAATGCAGGGAAGGGGCTTGCAGAGGCTGGAAGAGCTGAGACACCACGGAGGAGTCAGCGAGGTGACCCAGAGACCAGCGGCAGCAGGAAACCACCCACCCAGGGGCTGGAAGCATAAAAGATGGAGGTGGCATTTCTAGATCCCAGGGGACAGTCACCTCATAGAAGCTGGAACCGCTGCAGACGGGAGGAAACACAGCCTCTGACAGAGCTGCCAGCCGAGTCAGAGAGGGAGGAGACAGCCTGCCTCTTCCTCTCCTCCTGCCCTGCAGTCTTCTGCCAGTGTCCCCAAGGCTGGACCAGTCAGAACCCAGCTGACAAGGGAGCTTGAGAAAGGCAGCCCACTGGAGCCGGCCTCTGGTGCCGGGCACACTGGGGAGCCAGGAGGAGGGGAGCCGGCAAGCAGGCGCAGGACGGGCTTGGTATCGTTATCTGATCTCGCTTAGCCCAGTTTAACCGATCTGAGTTTTCTCCAGAGTATTACTCTGCCTTTCATTTCCTTTATCCTAGGGCTCATGTCTTTGCTTTCTTTTCCTTCTACTTCTATTTATTTCGAGATTTCTTGGTTAATGAAGAAGCAAAATCCAAGTTTTCTGGGGCATAGGCTTATTCCTCAATTTCTAGAGAGAACCACTTTGCCTGAAACTAGAGGGTGGATTCAAGAAGGGATTAGAGGCAGGAAGGGAGAGAGCGTCCGTCCTCCACTCCAAAGAGCCTGTCTCACCCGCTGGCGAGGCACAGGCCACACCAGGAGAGGCTTGGGAAGGAAAAGCGTTAAGCCAAGGAGACTCAATCTCAATCTTGAAGAAGATGAGACTTGCCTTCCTGTTGGCATTTCCTTTTCTAGGTGCTTTTGGGCTCTTCCCTCACCCACTCTCTACCCTCGTCAACAACTCCCCCAACAGAAACCCCAAGCTAGAAACCAAACAAGCGCGCAAACAAATACAAAGTCTCTGCTTTGAGGAAAGGCCGGGAGCCTCCCGCACCTTACTATGGATCTGGTTCAGTGTCCTTTCCCAGGGGTACTGGCATTTTCAGCTCTAGTTATGCAATGAAATACCTCTATTAAAGGAAATTAATAGAAATTAAAAATATAAATTAATAGAAATTAAAGAAATGCTAGGTGCAGTGAGCCTATCGGATGCTTGTCTGCTCATCCGCAGGCAGGCCCTGGTGCTGGGGGAGGCTAGGACTGGGCAGTCAGGATGGGGAGGAGGCCAGCCCTGGCCATCAGGGGGTGGAGGCTTGGGCAGCAAGGAAAGCTGTGCCCAGAGCTCATGAACTGTGCACTTGGGGTGGTTAATTTTAGGTGTCAGCTTGACGAGATTAAGCGACCCCCGGATAGCTGGTGAAACATTATTTCTGGCTGTGTCTGTGAGGGCGATTCCAGAGGAGACTGGCATTCGAATCAGTGAACTGAATGAGAAAGATCCACCCTCACCAATGCAACTGGCTAAGGGCCCGGAGAAAACAGAGACACAGAGGAAAGGCGAATTTACTCTCTCTCACTCACTCTTTCTTTCTTCTGGAGCCGGGACATCCTTCTTCTCCTGCTCTTGGACTTCAGAACTCTGGGTTTTCCGGCCTTTGGGCTCCAGGGCTGGTGTGGCTGCAGCCCCCTGGGCTCTCAGGCCTTCAACCTGAGAGTTACACCCTTGGCTTCTTTGGTTTTGAGGCCTTCGGACCTGGACTGAGCCATGCTGTCAGCCTCCCTGGTTCTCCAGCTTGCAGACGGTGGGAATCCTCAGCCTCCACAGCAGTGTGAGTAAATTCTCGTAATAAATCCCCTCTCACCTGTCTGTCTGTCTATCCATCCATCCTGTTGGCTCTGTCTCTCTGGAGAACCCTAACACAGCACCCTACTCCCCCTGGCCTCTTGGGTTGTAAGTCAGGTCTCTACAGATCTGGAGATCTTGATGGAGCAGGATTTCTGCACCAGATAAGGAAGTGAGGTCAGTAAAGCCCCTTAACAGGATTTGTCAGATGAGGTTGGAGGAGAGTGGCTAGAAACCACCGAGAGCCGCCCAGTGAGCTGAATCTGTCCTGCAGCATCAGAGCAGGCTTGGGAGCCAAGCAAGGCAGAGGGGAAAGAAATCAAGAAGACTAAGTAATAAGGTCATATAAGCAACAATAGAAGGGAAAAACATTGCCTAATCCAAAAAGAACACACTTACATTTTGATTTCATGTAACATACCTCCCAATCCACAATGGGAATTCCCTGCCTCCCCAGGCTATGTGATGCCAGGCAGGGCTAAAGCCCTGAGCCCTGGTCAGGGCAGCTATCCGGAAAACATCTGCGTGGATTTGCTGGCCTCCGTCACAGCAGGGCCAGCGCAGCCCGGGGGCCTTGTGCAGCCACGTTGCTGACAGGCTCTGTGAGGAAATGCAAGAAGGTCTTCCTCTGTTGCAGATGAGCTCTGTGCTTCCAGACCGGGGCTTCAGAGTGTTTGGATGAGGGTGACAGCAGTTCAGGTTAGCAGTGAGGACCCGCGTGGTGAGGGTCTGAACTGGACCCTGCCTCAGGAGCATCCATAAAGTGCCATGAATCCATCCCCCGTCTGGTGCCACCACGGGAAAGTGGCCTGGGCAGTTCTCTTTGCAGACAGTGGCTTTGGGGGAGGGGGTCGAGTGAGGCCAACCCTGTGTCTGGGTCACAGATCAACAAGGACGACAGGGAAGTGATGAAATGAACCAATCAAATTCTCTCTTGGGAGGCGAGAATGAGTGACACACCCAGAGAGGCGGAGCCTGTCGGTCCAGACTCCCCCTGAAACATCAGCGGGCGACGTGTCCAGCTGCCATGCTGGGAGTGCTACATCCTGGTGGTTGCCCTGAAGCTCACGCTGCTCCAGTTCCCCGTGTACTCGCCCGGTAACCCTCAGCCCCAGAGGCGATCTGGGCTTGAGGCATCCTTGCAACATGAAGTCCACTAATACGATTTTTTAAATATTTCCACTGTGAGGCAATGATTAGCTACTGTCGCTGTTTTCAATCACCCTCCCTCCTTCATGCATATATGCCTAACCCATATTGGCTTCTAAAATGCCATTTTAGCATAAGCATCTTAAACGTTTTCTCAAATCTAACGATTAGAAGGACCTGGAGCAGAGGCTGTAGAACATTAGAATCGTCTCCGATCAGTGATGCTTTTCAGAGGACTTCCCTCTTTCTGACAGGACCCCCAAACCTGTAAACGCGCAGCCCAGCCCACTCCCCCCTGAGTGAGAGGCTGAGCAAGTTTGTCCCCTCAGCCTTCCGCATCCTCCCCCACGGCGGTGAGCACGTGGGTGTGACAGTCAGACGGCCCACGTGCTTGTCCTCGTGACCCAAGTCTGCCTTGACACGACTTAGCCACACGTGCTTTGGGAAAAAAAAGCGGTCCTGGTGAGAAAGCCAGTGATGGAAATTGGAGCGATTCACTCCGAGAGTGTCCAGAGGGATCTGTCGCTGGCTCCTACGCTGGTGGCCCCTGGAGCTCTGCTTCCTGCCTGCCTCCTCCTGTTTCCATCAGTGAGGAAAACAGAAGAATGTTGGCTGTTTTTATACATCCTACAAATCACATTTTAAGTAATAATTCCAGGTCATACGACTAGAGGACTAGAGATAGCAAACAAAGTCAATTAGGCACAAAGAGTAGAATACAGATGTGGCCATGAGACGGGCTCCCGAAGGTCATGTCAGCCACCCCCCGTCTCTACCTGTCTCAAGATTTCCAGAGAGAGAGTACGCCTGGAAGAAAGCATGTTGTTTTTAAATGACAATTTTTAAAAAATGGAGAATCTAATTTTCTGGAAGTCTTATTGGTCAGAGCTCTAAAGGAAGGATTTATGTTCATATGAATTGTGCAGAAAGGAATTTTAATAAGAGAGAGGCTATGCGAGGCAACAGGGGCTGCGATCGTAACTCAGAGATGAAAAGGCTTTCCAGGAGGGATTAGCATGTGCTGCAAACTCTCCTTGTCACAAGAAAGCACTTCTATGTCCTGGAGTTCTCTGGCGAATATGCTTCCAGGCATTGATTCACACAGTTAATAAATAACCCATTGCATGCCCTCCCGTTGATAATAATAGAGATCTGAACTGCTACGAATCCACACCTTGCTGCATTTGCAATTTGATTCTGTAAGCAGGATTTTTCAGCCTCAGTCTCAGCACAGGTGACATTTCAAGCTGGATCATTTGTTGTTGGGTGGGGGCGAGGGCACTGTCCTGTGCACTATGGGATGTTTAGCATCATCCCTGGCCCCTCCCATGAGATCCCAGTAGTACCCTTCTCCTAGTTGTGATGACCAAAAATGTTTCCACACATCGCCAGATGTCCCCTAGAGGACAAATCCCTCTCCTCCCCCCATGCTGAGAACCACTGATGTAGATGAATGACGTCTTTTTTCTCCAATGTTTCTTAACAATTAAGTTAGCTCTTTGGGGAGTTGCAGAGGGGCAGACGTCATTCCCAATAATGCTAATCACCAGCAGGCTAATGGGAGTGGGGAAGTGCTAACCACATGCCTGCCTGAGGCAATGATTCCAGTCTGGGCAGGAGGGGCGGAAGGTCACTATGGCAGCAGCCAATCCCACTCCCATCCCAAGCACCTGGATTTCCCATGAACAGCCCTGACCAAGTGCTGAGTGGGCCAGGTCCTGCTGAGACTGAGAAAATATGAATTCTGGATTCAAAACATTACAACAACTCTTTGGCAACAGGCAGTGGCTACAGCAGAGATGAATAATGACACCGCCTCCCTACAAGAACCTTCTTGCTTTTGGAGGAAACGAAGCTCTGTATGCTGAAGCAGAGGAATGGGGAGAAATGTTGTCCATGCAGAAACTGCTCCCCAAACATATGACATTACCCCAAGAGCTCTGAACAGGGGGTCAACACATCAAAAACAGACAAATAAAAATCCTCTTGGCTCTATAGACATAGCTGATGCTTGTTCTATATTTGAAAAAAAATATGCTTCTGTGGTCAGTAACATCTGAATGCTGTTGGATGAGGTAACCTCAGGGTTGCCATGGAGACATGTTTTCCAGTGGTGCCTGCATCAGGAAACTGCAGGAAGTTGCGTCTCATATGCAGCTGAACGCCTAGATATTGAGAGAAGAGAGTCATGCACAAGCCAAGACACACCCCCAAAAGGAACAAAGCTGTTGCCTCAGGGGGACTCCCCAAGCTCTTTCCATCAACAGATCTCAAAAATTCATTTGTGCCCAAGGAGACCGCTGGGGGGGTCTGCATTGGTTTTTGAGCATATGGAGCAAAGGTGCGACAGAGACAGGGTAGAATAGAACATGCATGAAAACAGGCATGGGAGTCCCCCCACTGCTGGCAGCTCCCGTCCAACGAGGCATCTGCGTGAAACACGCTTCCTTCGAAATGGAGACTGGCCCCTGTGCTCTGCCTGGCATTCTGGGTTCACGAAAGAGGAGACATTTCTGTGGACACAAATAGGCTAGAACATACTTTTAAGGGTAATACCTGGCTGCACTCATGGGGTGTGAATTCTGCCAAATCAATTTTGTAAGCAGTCAGGCCACGGTGCAAAACCCATACACTTCAGGCAAATTAGGACAGGACTCAACATGGGTGTTTCTCACAAGGAGCTATGTCTAAGGTGACCAGGACAGGTGCCTACACGTTTTTAGATGAAGTCCAGGCTGCCACTCCCAATGGCTTTCTGTCTGAGGATGAACTCATATCCAGGAGAGGCTGGAATCAGTCTTCCACAAGTGATGCCTCATGGTTGATGTATCTGTTTCCAATAAGCCAAGTTTTACAGGCTGTCAGTGGGCTGACAGCAAAGTTATAAAAGTTGATCTCATAAAAGAGAAACATGAGTGGTTGACACATCACATTGTATCTGTGTCATTCTGTGCTCTGGCAGCTAAACTGGCCCTCATTTATAGCAAAGGAGGTGACATAAAAGCAGAATAATGGGATTTTAATTATAATGGGGATTTCTCCACCACATGGGGCTCTGGAGGGCTACGAGTATTGTATGACTTCGAGTTTCCAGGGAAATATATTTTCCTGTGCCACTGCTGAGACGTACTTGGTGAATGGCTCCCAAAAGAAATAGTGCAGAGTGGAACGGTTTCTGGCTTCTTTAGTAACCAGAGTGAGAACTGATAAAATATTTGAAAGAAATGATAACTGAAGAAATAAATAGACTTCATACTAATACTGTTAAACTCCCAAGACTACCAAATCACAGAATTTGTCTGAAAATATGTTGGCTTCAGCCTCTACTTTATGGTATGTCTAATTGCTAGGGGAGGTGTAACAAGAACAGTGCGTTTTAAGAACAGCTCCTGTCCTGAACACCCACCCATTGCTACCTGGCTAACATATAC
The DNA here is from genome assembly GCF_000956105.1 of Propithecus coquereli. Lineage (NCBI taxonomy): Eukaryota > Metazoa > Chordata > Mammalia > Primates > Indriidae > Propithecus > Propithecus coquereli. Next base: position 1,221,230 of record NW_012145967.1, read on the forward strand.
CTCCACCCATGGTCTCCCTGTCTCCTTTTAAGATTTTATTCCAGCCAGCGTTCTAGCTAGGGATGCAGGGAGAGAATCGCCTGATGCAGGAACAGAATCACCCACAACCTGATGCAGGGACAGAACTGTCGACAACCTCATTAAGGGGACAGAACCGCCCATCACCTGATACAAGACAGAATCCTCCATCATCTGATACAGGGACAAAATCACCTGTTGTCTGAACTGGGACATAACTGTCCAGCATCTGATGCAGAGGACAGAAACGGCCATTGCCTGATGTGGGGGACAGAAAAATCCATCCCCTGACAGAGGGCAAAACTGTCCATCACCTGATGTGGGACAGGGTCATTCAAAACCTGAGGAGAGAGAGACTTACTTGTAAACCTACACCTGGATGGCAAAAGCCTCAGGACCCAGGGCTGCCCCAGAGACCTCTCTTCTCTCCACGTCTGTCTCTCTCTTTTCATCTGCTCCTTCTCCTGTCTCTGCCAGCTGACTTCCCCACCCACAGCTCCCACACGGCCCATTTGAGCAGGGCTTTGGGTGCCGCAGCTGTGGCTGAACCTCAGTGTACTCTCCACCTTCACCTCCACTGCTCCTGCCTCAGTCTCCAGGATTTCCCACCCCAGCTTGCCACTCTCCCAGCCCTCCTTTCCGGACAGGGCACAGTAGGTCTTTGCCAGCCTGTAGCTTGGCTGCCTCAGGCCCTTTGGCTGTCAGGTCGGTG
>NW_012145967.1:1222404-1235874 GCF_000956105.1 Propithecus coquereli
CTTTTTGCATTGTGACATTGCAGCTCTGCCTGTCAAAAGGTGGACTCCATTTCTCTATCCCTTGAATCTTGGGCTTGACCATGTGGCTTGTTTTGGCCAACGGACACTAGCAAAGGTGTCACAGGCAGGGCTTGAAGAGCGTGTGCCTCAGGGCTTGCTCTCTCTCTCTCCACGATGGGAGCCTCCTTGTACCGTGTCAAGGAGACCAGACTAGACTTCTGGAGGATGAGAGGCCACATCTGTCCCAGCCATCCCAGACCCGCGAGTGAGCCACCCTCCATCATTGAGCCCACTGCAGGATTGTGAGAAATAACACATAGGCATGGTTTTAAGCCACCACATTTTGGGGTGGTTTGTTATGTGGCAAAAATGAACTGATGTACCACCACTTCCCATAACCCCTTTTCGAATCTCTCTCCTGTTTTGAAACTTACAATATTTTATCGCTATCTTTCATTAAGAACCTATCACTTTCCCCATTTTTCACAATGATTTGTGGAAATATTAACATTTGTGGGTGAAAAAACTACCTGAGGGCTGGGTTCATGCTCAATTCATTTTTGGATTTCTTTCGCTCTCCAGTCCCACAGCACCTGATCAGACCCGACACAGCGCAAGCCCTCCAGCGTGTGTGTGAGAGCGAGAAGCAACATGGAGCCATGACCTAGATCACAAAGTTTGCAATTTCTGAGTTAAAACCCCAGTTCTGCTACTTACTAACTGTGTCTTCTTGGGCAAATTATTAAGCCATTTTATGTTGCCTCAGTTTCCTCATCTATAAAAAGGGCTTAATACTGAAACCCACATCACGGAATTGTCATGAGGATTATGTGAGTTGGCGTCACTTGTTTGTGAAATACAAATCGATGAGAGGTGCCAGCACTGCCTCGGGTGCACCCGGCATGCCGAGACCACGTCACTGTCCTCCCCATTCTCCACGTCCAGCAAACATCCTCCTGCACCTCATCTACAGAGCAACAGGATCTAATTGCAACCAACTGATCTACCGATCCAGCACGAAGGAGGGGCGGGGCTCTCTCAGGGCTCTTCTCCCACTCGGGAGCACAGGGAGATTGAGAAGGGGGCTTTCAGGACACAGCTGGTAAACGCATGGCCTGTGGAGCCATCTGGATCGAGCTGCGGTGCCTGTTCCATCCCTCACTACTCAGGTGAGCCCGGGAAGATATGGTACTTCCCTATGTCTCCATTTCCTCATCTGCAAAACAGGGGTGACAGTATCTCCTAGGCATTGGCGTGGGGCATGCATGTGAGTGGCTCAATAAAGACCAGCCCTTGCTACTCCCCCTCTGCCTCCCCTCCTATTTCAGATCCTTGCATCTTCACTGCAACGGTCCTGGCTGTCTGGTCTTGCCTGAAGGAGACATTAATTAATGTCGGATATCTGCCCAAAGCCCCATTATAAATTCAGCTAAATTTAGAACTGTCTGAAAATACCTTCCTCTCCTGTGACCTCAGTTTTGCAATGGCTGTTGAGTTCTACATCCATATATGGTGGCCATTTGCACAGCTGTAAAACGGGTCACGGCTGATGTCCACATCCCCTCCATCCTGCGTTGGACGCGTGAGCTGTGAACCTGCACCAAGTGTCAAGGGGAATGTGAGAGACAGTGGTGTTGGAAAACGTGGCCGCAGCAGACTCTTGATGTAACCTTCTAAATATCTTTCCAATTGGCCCATTGCTACGGCTACCACCTTGGTCCAAGTTCCTATCCTTTCTTACCTAGTCGACTGCATTTGCCTCCATCTCGTCTTGGGACATGTTCCCAAGCAGAAAGCAGAGCCTACAGCGAGGCCTTCTGAGCTGGCTGGTTATTGAGGAGCGATCCCGGGAACAGGCAGAGAGCAGAAGGAAGCCAACACGGGGAGTGTGATTGAGGTCACCGCAGGGGGAGCCTGGGACCCTCCTGGGGCCTTCGGAGGAGCATGTAGAAGACACATCACCATCCCCCTGTGCCTTGCCCATAGGCTCCCATCCCCCGCTGGCTGAGGGCTGCTCCTGGAAGCACAGACGCCCTTGCACTGCCAGGTTGTTCCTGTACATGGGCCAACAGAGCTCCCCTGGCACCCGTGTGATTGGAAACCCAGGGGAAGGATACACTTGAGGTCGGGGCTGCTGGTCTGAGGCAGGGTGAAGCCACATGGACATGTCCACCATGGCCACGGCTGGACTCAAGGGCGAGGCTGAGCCAGCGTGGGCCGGGGCACAGAGCTTTCTCATAGTCTCCCAACAGCACTACCTTTGTCATTGCCGGCTCCTTGCTCTTCTCTACACAGGTGCTGCAGTGACTGTGTTCTCAAAATGTAAAACGAGTCTGTCACATGCACCATCTCAACTGTCAGGACTTCATCCTAACATGCCTGGGGGACCCCAACAAAGCTCTGCCTACCACTCCTGCCTCTCCTCCTCTCACCTCCACTTCGCTGTCTACAGTGAAGCCAGCCCACCTGTTCTCCATTCCAACAACAGTGCTGTGCCTATGCTGGCCACAGGGCCTTTGCATGTGCGCTCCTAACTCTTCCACTAGTGGAGCCTTATTTGCCCTTCCCCTCTCAGCCTAAGCATCACTTCCACAGAGGAGACTTCCTAACCCCATCTCTAGGACGGGCCAGGATCCCTTGTCAAGCCTCTTTGAGCACCACACCCTCTCCTTTTAGGCACAGGAACTGGCGCCAGTACTTGCCTGGGTGAAGGGAGGCGGGCTGAGGGACAAGGCTGAGAGAATGGCTTCTCACCACATACCTCTGGGGTCTCTGGGCATTTATACCATGTTCTGGGGTGGCCAACTAAAAATATTAGGAACTTAAAAATAAATCAAACTAGTAAGACAAGTGCAAAAATCCCAGGTGGTTAACTGTGTGGAAGACCCTCCTCCGTTCCTGCCTCTCCTGGTCTTCTTCTTCTCCTGTGACCTTCCACTGTCCGGCTGGCGTCTCCCTTCCCGAGGGACATGTGTTATTCTCCTGCTGAGACCCGATGGGTGCAGGAGAACTTACCTTCCCGGTTCTCTGAGTGCCTGTGTCACCCTTTATCTAAGACTTGGGCCCCCCGCCCCCACTTCTTAAGGGCTTGCAGCGGCCAGAGGCCTGCAGCACCGTGTCGGGAAGACACGGAGGGTACGACTTGCAGGAACCTCTCAAGGAAGCAGAGGTAGGGGTTTCGGCCACCTGGTTTAAACAGATCGCAAAACTTAGGCAATAAACTTGACTTCAAAGCTCTCTGTCAACTAAGATCAAAAAAAAAAGATGCGGGAGGAGCTCTGATTTGGAGCAATTACATCCAGGGGCGTGTCTGGGTCTCACCGGTTCAGGAAGAGCTGCCGGTTTTGAACCCTTCTTTCAAAAGCTCAGCCTGCCTCCCTGGTTGCCTGGTCCATTTCTTCTTTATTCGTTCCTGCTTTCAGCCCTCTCTCCCTCTAGACCCCCGCCCCTAACGTCTCCCTCTCTCTCCTGCCTCGGTGGGGGGGGCTCCTCTCTTCCCCCTTCCGTCCCCTTCCTCCATGTTCCTCCACCTTTTCTCTGTCTCCTTTTCTCCCCACCCTCCTTTCCCTCTCCTTGCTCTGGGTCTCGCCTCCCTCCCCACGCACCTGCCTGCCTGTGCGACCAGGCGCTCCAGCACTTGGACAGACTCAAAGGAGAGCAGAAGAGAACTGGGCTGTTGCTGAGCACGCTCTCCCTCTCTGTAAAGGTGCTTCTGCATATTTTCGTCACTGAGAGCTCTCCAGGGCAGCTTTCTCTTGAGGGGCTTGGGGGAGGGGAGCCCCATCCCATTGGCCTCCCCCACCCCACCATGCTGTGCTGACACCTCGCAGCGCCAGACCTGAGGCCCAAAGCCAACTCCAAGGTCCCTGCCAGGCCCGGGGCGAGCAAGACGCCTCCTCCTGCCCCTGCACCCGCTTCGGACGGCTGCTGCCCACCAAGAGCAGGGGCTGACGGAGCCTCTGCCGGGGAAACGGGCCTTGCCCAGCCTGTTTGAGGTGGAGACTAAACTGCATGACTGCAGTTGAAATGTCTTTGGCAGCCACAGAATGCAAAGGTCTTTTAAAGAAAGTTGCCCCCTATCTGTCAGAACGGCGGAGCCAGTTGTTAAGATTTTATTGTGGTTTATCTCCAGAGGTTAGGGTGGAGAAGGAGAGCGAGGGAGTTATTTTCCATGTGTGAGATAGACGCAGTCCTGAGGCTTGCTGAGTTTATAGATCACTGGTTGCCAGAGTTCCTTTTTCTTTTTACTCTAGAGGGGAAAAATAAAAAATTAAACCGCCCAATTGCCTCGTCTGTTCTTCCACAACATATGGCCCCGGGGCAGGGTGCGTTTGAGCCGGGCCTCACTACTCAAGACCCCTGTAAAAACGGGCACGGTCCAGGCAGCCTCTCCTCCCCGCCGCACAGGGATTTTTGTCCATGCAGCCGGGACAACGAGCACTAGTTTCGGTCCTCCCCAAACCAGCCCGGGACCAGGCTAGTGCCTCAAAAGTAACGCAAAGTCTTTCACCATTTTTTCTTCTTTTCGCTTGGATTTCTGTGCAATTTGTATCCCACAGGAACATCCTGGGACTTTTATAGATGAGGCTTGTGGATCGTGACCCCAGGAGAGACGAGGAAGGGAGGAAGAGGAAGTGGGAAGGGACGGCCGTGAGTGCAGGAGGCGGCGGCGGTGATGGTCATTTGGTGTAGCAGTGAAGGGTCTCCTGCAGTTCTGCTGTGCGCAGAGCTTGGCCTCACAGCCTGGCCTGGGCGCGCGGGTGGATGGGCTCTGGGATGTGAACAGGGGATTCAGGACATTTCAGGTAAAGATTTTCAATCTACAGAGGTGTGCGTGCATCTCTACGCGGGATCCCAGCTTGCTTTTCTTCGTTCTTTTATCCACTCACCCATCGATCAGGTCTGTATGAGCATTTGCTATGTGCAAGCTGCTGAGGACGAGCAGTATGTTTCTCCTCCTCTTGGTGCTTTCGGTCTGGCACCTCCCCCCGCCTCTCTGAGGAAAGGCAGTCGCAGCACCAAAGGGGTCCGGGCCCGGAAGCCCCCCCCCCAAAAGCCGAACCCCAGAACCGCCAATTGGAAAAGGGGCCCGGCCAACCAAAAAACCCCCGGGGGCAACGCCGGGGCCAAGAAGCCCCCGCCGCAACAAAAAAAGCAACAGAAACTGGACTCTGCCAGAAGCTGCCCTTAAATGGAAAAGATCCAGGCAGCAGCGGCTTATTGAGTTAGGCTGTTTGACAAACCCGTGCCTCCGGCCCGGAGCGGAGGCGGCATGGGTGGCGCGGCACGCTACGGCTGTCTGCGAAGATCCCAGGGAAGTCACAGAGGAGGCGGGCGAGGACATCCATAGAGGCTCCAGAGGACACAGTCGGCAGTTCTTGCCGGAAGTTATAGGAAAATGAATTTGGACTTGATGTAAAGAAAAATTATGTAAAACATGGAGGCGTCTGGAACTTTCTATTTCCAAACCACTTCTCTCCTTTGCTGCTTCTGAAAAACCATCCCTGGGCACCTTTTCACATGAGCATTTCACCCTAGAAACTCCGGGCAAGCAGGCCCCGTGCTTTATACACATAAGGAACTTGCAGGAGCTTCTGAGATCCTGCAGAGCGCATGGTGTCCTTGTCTCTGGTTTACTGTTCGCTTGTGGAAGGTACTCTGATTATTATTTAATTAATTCTTACTTCCCCTTCTCGGTTTGAAGAGGCAGGAATTAAATGCCAGTGAGTGTGTGAACAGGAGTTGTATAAGCTTGCCCTCTGGGAAGGGGGCATAGATCGGAGTCTGAAATTGCTCAGGTCATGAGAGGCTGCCCTTTGGGGTCTCTTGGAGCGAGGCTGGTGATGCCCAGGACGGCAGTGCTGGCAACGGTGGGCTGGAGCTCTGGAGCCCCCGAATGCTGCAGCTTCTCTGGAAGGCAGCCAAGCCCCCTTCTCATGCCGTGGCTGTGCCGTCTGCCTCAGGTTAGCCTTGGCCCGGGAATCTGACCTTTGACTGTCCTGGAGGACGGATGGGTGGGAGGTGGGCAGTCCTCCCATGGCAGCCAGCTGTGGTTAGGGTGAGGTGCTGTTCTCCGGGCCTGTGTGCTGGGGGCAGGCCAGGCCCTCCTCACAGACTAAACACGGCTGCCACCTCCTGGAACTTGCTGTAACCGAGCAGCTGCCCAGACCCCAGGTCTAGGGGGACTGCACAGAAGGGAGGGGCGGGAACAACTGGCATTAGCTGCTCTCTACTCTGGAAGCCCAGGGCCGAGGTGGTTTAGCTCTGGGTGACCCAGGGGCTCCTGCAAGCTCAGCCTTGCATTGCGAGGCGCTGGCTTTCGTCCTGCAATCGTCTTGAACTCCTGGCAGGTTGATGAAACCAAGCCTGATTTCAGGAAAGGGCTGTGCTTTTGGTCACCTTTGATTTATACGCCCACTTGCTTGCGCACATCACACCACAAGTTGCTAAAACTACTGCATTTTTTCCAAGTTGCATTTTCTCTCTGCCTCAGAGCTGAGGTGCTGTTACAAGCTGCTCAGAGCACCCCCATGCCCTAATATCTCGGATGGCAGAGGAGAGACACTCAGTGTCACTGGCCCTTTCTAAAGACTGCAGGTGACTCTGGAGCCAGAAGGGAACAGTGGGACTGACAGATCATCTTCTCCAATTCCCATCTCCAAAATGCAGCTGTGTTCCAGTCGTTCCTCAGGCAACGGGAGCCAGTCACTCGTCAACATGCTGCAATGTTGTCAAATAGCCCCTGCTAGCTCCAGAATGCTTCAGAAGGAATCCTAGCCCTCTTGGGCCCTCTTCATGTGTCTCCATCACTCTGACATTGAGGCTCCTCCCAGCCCCAGTTGATGCAACCTTGATTGGAGCCTTAACTCTTAAGAAAATCCTTTGACTTTTGCTCATTTATGATGCTCTGTCAAAGATCTTGAGGTCCCAGAGTGATCAGGGCCTAGATCAGACACCAACTGCCCTTCCCCAAACCCTCGGGCCAGTGTAGTCAGAAAGTCTCTAAAACGCCCAGTGACCTATTTGCAAGCACATGGCCGAGGGTGACCCGGCTGGCTGGGCGGGAGTGGGTGGTGGTGCAGTCTCTGTGTGCTCTGTGATCTGACCTGGTTCACAGTGGCTGGGGGAGCAGAGCCCAGGCAGCAGGCCCAGCTCAGCTGTGTCCTCCGGCCTCTGTTCAAGATCTTTGCCGTGAAGCTTGGCAAGGGGCTGCTTAATCCTTTCTGTTGCTTCAGCATAACAGTCAGGGAGGGAGGGTGCTCCGGCTGGCCTGTCTGGAGGAATAGGTTGAAGCTCATAAGGTACGATTACTAAGGTGGCTGTGGGGGCTGATGTGCAGGGAAAGGAGAGAGGGCTGATGATGATCTGAAGTTCCTCGGGTTCAAAGGCACATACAGAGGTTAAAGAGCTCAGCTGGGGCAGCTTTGCTCAGGCCCGTCTGGAGAGCATGCTTACATTGTGGAGACGATACATTCCCCAAGGGCCGGGACCACATCGTGTACTTGTTTGCATTTCTCACAAAGCCCAGCACGGCGCTTGTCACAGAGCACACAGCCCAGCACGATGGGCATTGAGTTCCAATCCCTGCTCTCTGACTTAGCCTGGTGACTTGGGCAAGGTAATGACCTCTGCGCCCCAGTGTGCTCATCTATTAACTGGTGATAATAACAGGGCTTGCCTTCTATGGTTGTTGCAAAGATTCAATGAGATGATAAGCAGTTAGAACAGTGTCTGGCACATTTGCTCTTGTTATTAGACACACAACAGGTACTGATTGAATGAATGGCCAAAATTCAGAGGGAATTATATTACAGGAGAGCTAAGTTCCTAGTTTTTGGGCTCTTTATCTCCAGTGCTTAAGTTTGCCCTGGTATTTATCACCTGGTATTTGTTACATGCTGGGAGTTTTAAAATTATTTAAATCTTGTCACCAAGACAGCCGAGAAGACACTAGCGCATGCACTGAAAACCCTTCCACCTCGAGGCAGCGAGCTGGGACCAGCGTGCACTGCCATGTTGTGCACGTGCAGCTCTCTGCTGTGGACGGAGCTGCAGCCGCCAGGATGGTGCTGGGTTACGCAGCTCAGCCCCGCGCTGCATCTGGCTCCTCTTGTGACCGGATGCTGGCACGCGTCCATGGTTTGTCAGGGTCAGGGCAGCCACCTGGGGCCACAGACCAGAATGCTGCTCGCTCATCTCTTTGGGGATTTGTGTTCAGCCCTTGGCTTTGCTGGCGCTCTGCTCTGGCCACCTGAGAAAGCTGGCTGCAGACAACAGGAAATTGGAGGCTGTCACAGGTCAGGTGTCTGGGGAAGGGCCTGAAGGTGACCACCCTGGGTGTCATGTGCAGGGAGGGGAGGATACCCTGGCAGAAAAGCCTGTACTCAGCTTGGGTGGTGGCCAACCCCCCTCTCTTCAATGTACCCAACAACGAAAGTTGTGGCAGAGTGGACCGGCCGGGCCTCTCCCACCCTTCCCTCCCCTGCACGGAGCTTCTCTGCCAAGCCCCTGGGCTTCCCTTCACCACCTGTGCAACCTGAGCAGGACGATCACTCACCTAGCCATTAGGAATCATTCTGGGGATGAAAACAATTAAGCCAGGCAAGAAGCCCACCACCAAACCCTGTCCCCTGCTGTGCATCCTCCCCACTGTTCTCCTGATCCCTTTCCTGGCCCATCCACAGACACTGACAACATTGCCGACCAGGTGCAGGCTCCAAAGGCATGGCGCGGCCCTGCGGGGGGAGATCCTGGCGCGAGGGAGGAAGGGTAACTGGATCCCGGAAGCATCCTCCCGCTGGGAGGCTGGGCCAGATTCAGCCAAAATGCTGGCCATCTCCTCAACACTGCCAAACAGCGTGCTGTCCTGGGCGTGTCCTCCATGCCCTCTGGGCATCAGGACTCTTGGCACTGAGGTAACAGATGTGGAAACTGAGGCATGGCTCGGGGAGGCTGTGAGCAGTTTGGCCATCCGCCCCAGGCAGCCCTCGGCTCTGTAAGCCAGGGAGCGCAGCGCCGCCTCTGAAGAAGTTCCTGGGACAGTCCGGGTCCCCCCTGCGCGGGCGGGGCTCGCTGCAGAAGGCTCTGTAGTTAGGGAGGGCCCTGGGGCTCTGGGCTCCAGCCGGGCAGCCAGGCGAAGGGAGGACAGCGACATCTCTGGTCTCGCTTGGTTCTCCGAGGTGCACAGCTTCCTGAGCCTGCTCCCTGTGGGCGCGACTCCACGGGCCCCCTGGCCACCCTGTCACTGCACGCGACTGGCTCCCCCTCCCCCTCCATCCTTTCTTCATGTCAAGTTGTTCACATCCTTCTGCCCCTGGGTTATTTGCCTTATGTGTTACATGCTGGGAGTTTTTAAATTATTTCAATCATGTCAACAAGACAGCCGAGAAGACACCAGCGCATGCACCGAAAACCCTCCCCCCTGGCGGCAGCGAGCTGGGACCGGCGTGCGCTGCCATGTTGCACACGCGCAGCTCTCTGTGTGGACAGAGCTGCAGCCGCCAGGACAGCGCCTTGAGTGTCAAACAAGGGCGGCTTCCAGGGGCGCAGGAACTGCCTGCGAGGCCGAGCTCCCCAGCCAGCCCCGGAACTGTGCCCTGGATCTCCGTGGCCCTAGGAACGGACAAGAGGCGGAGACTGGGTTCCCAGCGGCCCTGCCGTGTGGAAGCTGGGACGGCGTGCAGGGCGGCTGAAGGAAAGCAGCCCACAGCGTTTCTCAGCATATCACCTTACCCTGACCCCTCCCTGTCAGTGAGGGGCCCCCCGCCACCTCCACAGCTGCCGGGGTGTGGCTGGGACGGGGAGCCTGGGCCGGGAGAACAGACGATTTCAATTGAAGGCAGCATTTGGGGAGAATACTATTCCACTCGCTCATTTTTCTTAGTTCGCCCCCTACTCTGAAACTTGACTCAATCAATGGTAGATGAGAAAGTCCTGTTTCCATAACAACTCCAGCTATGAGAGAGAAAAATCGGCAACGCGGAGCGGGCTGGGATTTTATCTGGAAGAGGGCACTGGGGTGGGTTAAGAAATGGGGGGCCCAGCAAACACTGAGACGGGCTCTGAACTGAGCAGATTCCCTGGTGGCTGCACACGTGTCCCGTGGTGGGACCTCGGATGCCAGAGAAAGAGTGGAGCTCAGGGCAGCACCAAAGGTGTTTGCGCCCAGGTGGCGCACCTGCTCGGCGCCTGGTTTCCATTAGACCAGCCCGATCTCTCTGGGCTCCCGGCCTGCTGGCCTGCACTTATTTTCATGGCTGATGTAACCCAGCCGGACTGATGAGTCTGGATCTTTCTCTTGTTCATATGGTGTTTCCTGTTTAGCTGAACACATTTTATCTCTGTGCACATTTATTTCCCATCTGACACTTCCACAGAAGACTGTGGTCACTATTACATCTTTCAAGGCCAAAGCTTGGGAGGCGGAGGACGCAGATCAGCTGATAGAAAGCATGGTCTGGTCTACGGCCATACCACCCTGAACGGCCCGATCTCATCTGATCTCGGAAGCTAAGCAGAGTCGGGCCTGGTTAGTACTTGGATGGGAGAAAGCATCGTCTGGACGCTGTTCATAGCCAAAGGTCCAACACAAAGGGAGGATGTCTTTGGGAAAGATTAAGCGTTTCAGCTCAACCTCTATGCCCTTTTGGAGTTGTCGAAGTTTAGTTTCTAGGAGAAATTATTGGCTGCACTTGGTGTCCTAGCCTTTGGACAGAATGAGATGTTTAGGAAAGGTGTTTCTAGGAGGGATGCTGCTTTGAAAACGTGCAAGTGTGGATTGAGGATTTGGGATACATTGACCCTTATACTTCTCGGAGTTTCTCACCCTGGTTTCCTTGGAGATCCATATGCCAGCCCAGCTCCAGGCCGTCCAAGCTAATGGCCCTGGGTTTGGAAAAATCCCCAAATGTGATCTCCTCCAAGGGTTTTGCCCTTCACTTGGAACTCCACTGGGCCTTTTAAAGTAGATTGAATCCATATGTTTCTGATTCATTTACACTTAACTCATCAGAATGTTCCCTCTTTTATGAGTGATTTGTTGTTTTAAGATGCCTTTGCAGTATTGTTTATAAGCATTTCTTTCCCGCTTAGAAACAAGATACCATGTCTTGTCAATGCATGTGTTAGGGGAAAGCATGGTAGACACCTTCCAACTTCAGGTCTGAGTCTTGTTTTGTTTCACAAGAGGAAATGTGCTGTTTCTGCAGAGCTGCTTGGCTTGAGTGTCACAAGGTTTCTGTTCTGCTCTGAGCATGGGATTGAGAGAAAATATCCATACCCCTCCTCCTAACTGAGTGCTGTTTCTGAGCAGCAAAGTAATCTTGAGAAAGGCACTTAATCTCTTTGGTCCTTCAGTTCTTCCTTCATAACCTGGGGATGATAATATTTAGTACCTCACAAGGCTGTTGCAGTAAAAATGTATTTGAAGTTGTTATAAAAACATGAGTCAGAATTAGCTGAAGCTCCTCTAAACAGGTCTGAGCTCATGCATTGCTGTATCTTTTCCTTCAAGAACACTCCTCCCAAGAGCAGTTCGTCAGTCTCTGCTGTGTCCCTGCAACATTTCATTCGTGCCTCTACCCTCAGACTCACCACTTGTTAGCTGCTTGTTTATGTGACCCCATCTTTCCTTTATTCAACTGAGATCTCCTTGAGGACACAAAATGATATTCACCTTGGCATTTCCAAAGACCTGCACAGAGTCTGGCTCATGGAAGTTGCTCAATAATAGTTCGAAATTAAGGAGAAAAAGACAGTGAAAGGGATACAATGTTGCCCATTCTTTTTGGATTCAGGATGAATCCAGTTAACTCCACGTGGCTTTGTAAGAAAATGAAGCTGAGCAGAAAGCAATTAGTAAGCTTTCTCTTTTTGTTTTGAGCACCGTTAATGCAAATTAGAGAGAAGCGTCCAAAAACTAGCAGCAGCAACACACTTCTTCACGAATTTTATCAGCTCCTTTTGTCACACTCACCCTTTTGGGACAAAACTAGAGTTACTCAGTGCACAGGGCCCAATATAATGATGAATATCAAAATCCTACAGGAGAATTCCAAGTTATTCCTCTTTAAGGTTTATTAGATAATGGGAAAGGGGAAAGTCCCTTCCCATTTTAGGAAAGATTTTATTGTCAACACTGGCCCTCTTTCCTCTCCCTAAATCCATACCCTATGAGAATGGCCTGGGGAACGAGAAAAGGAAGTCCATGTGGATTTGGCATCCGGAGTCGCTGAATGTTGGAAATGTGGAAAGTGAGGTGTGACTGTGCTATACCCTGTAGGGCTTGGGGCGACAAAGAGGCATTGGGAAAGGTTGCCGCCTTGGATTGCTTGCAAACACAAGATTAATATACGCAGCTAACTGCATGGCAAAGAAGATCGTAATAATTGCTAAAACAAAGGAACAAGTTAGGCATAGAGAGGAGGGAAAAAGTACCTCCGACCGCTGTAATGTGGGAAGGCTTCATGGGCGGAGAGGGGCAACATGTGACCTGAACTTTGAAATACAGCCAGGACTCGACAGATGGTAATGAGCAAGGCTTCAGCTTCCAGGCAGAGAGAGCAGCCACCTGAGCATAGCTCATGAGGTGGACATGTGCAGACCATATTTTATGAACATCAAAGAGCCCAGTGAGGCTGGAGTATGTAGTTCCTGAAAGAAACATAGTGAGGAATAAGGCCAGAAAGATAGACTTGAGCTTGAAGTTGAGGAATTGAGACATTATTCTGTATGCAGTGGAAAACACCATTTTTGATTATGAAATGACTGTATCAGAACTATGGTATAGAAAGATACCACAATGTAATAATAATATTTAACCTTCATTGAATACCTGCTATATTCAAGTAACAATTTTAACTGCTTTACATGAATTAATTCATTTCATTGTGATTTCAATCTATGAGGTAGGAACAATTATGGCCCACTTTACAGATGAGTAAAATGAGGCACAAATAGACTAGATGACCTGCTGAAGTCCAATCAATAGAACCAGGATTCTGATCTTGAATTTTGACTCCAAAATCCATTACTTAAAACTCTCATGTGAAAGAAGCAGGAAGCAGGAAACTCAGTTAGAAGCTATTTCATTATCCAATGAGAAGTTCTGAGGGCTGAATGGGAACAGTGGGTTAGTAACAGAAAGGAGACAGATGTGATTGATACAGTATTGGCACTGTCCCCAATTTGCTGTGAGGTGGAAGATGCTGAAGGAGAGAAAAGGAATCAGAGAAGACTTTGTGGCTTGGGATATGAACCACAAAAGACAAAGCAAGTTTCACGGGGAAGGAGAAGAGTTCGGTTTTGGACATGTGGAATATAACACTCATATGAAACTATCCTGCAAGATGTCAGAAGTGTGAGCTGGAGAAAGTTTGCAGCTACCAATGTCAAAACATTGTGGGGATCATTGAAGCCAAAGTAGGTCATGCCACCAAGGGAAGCATGGTCTTTTTGAAGCCTTGGGACATC
>NW_012145967.1:1237214-1238080 GCF_000956105.1 Propithecus coquereli
CCCCCATTTATATTATTGAGGTCACAAATTATATCTTTGTATATTGTTTATCTGTTAACAGATTTATACTATTTTATGCATTTGTCTTTTAAATCCTGTAGAAAAAAAGGTGGAGTTACACACTAAAATTATTAATAAATTAATACTGGTTTTTATATTTGTCTATATATTTATCTTTACCAGGCATCTTTATATCTTCATGTGGCTTTGAGTTACTTTATAGCATCCTTTCCTTTCAACCTTTCCTTTCAAACATCTTGATGATGTTTCATACTCCATTAGGCTCTGTTCACTTTTCTTTATTCTTTCTTATCTGCTCCTCAGAATTGATAATTTCAGATGTTCTATCTTCAAGTTTACTGATATTTTATTCTGCCTGTTCAAGTCTACTGCTGAACCCCTCTAGTGCATTTTCAATGCAGTTATTGTATTTTTTAGCTCCAGCATTTTCATTTGATTCATTTTATAATTTCTCTTTATTGATATGTTTATTTTGTTCATATATGATTTTCCTGGTTTTCTTTTATTCTTTATCCATGTTTTTCTTTAGCCCTTTGAGCATATTTAAGACAGTTGTTTTAAAGTTTTTATCTTATATCCGATGCTTATGTTTCTTTAGGGATAGTTTCTGCCACTTTATTTTCTTCCTTTGGATGGGCTGTGTTCTCCTGTTTCTTTGTGTGCCTTGTAATTTTTTGTTGAAAATTGAGAGTTTGGAAAAATAGCTACTTCTCCCAGTCCTTGCAGACTGGCTTTGTGTCAGGGATGTCCTTATCTAATTAGCCAGATGTGTTCGAGCTAATTTTGCTTTTGTTTGGATCAGTCTGAGGAGAAAGCTTAATGCCTTCTCAGGTCTTTTCTGAGCA
>NW_012145967.1:1238391-1238931 GCF_000956105.1 Propithecus coquereli
GTTGTTTCATTAATTATTGAAGTCTTCTACTATTATTGTAGAACTGTATTTCTTCCTTCAAGTCTGTCAATGTTTGCTTTTTGGAGCTCTGACATCTGGGGCATATATGTTTATACTTGTATCTTATTGGTGAATTAACACTTTTATCAATATATAATATCCTTCTTTGTCTCCTGTAGAGTTTTGGATTTCAAAGTATATTTGTCTGGTATGAGGTAGTATAGCCACCTCAGCTCTCCTTTATTGCTATTTGCGTGGAATATCTTTTACCATCATTTTTCTTTCAACTTATGTGTGTCCTTAGATGTAATGTAAGTGTCTTGTAGGCAGCATATAATTGGGTCACGCTTTTAAAAAAAATTTTTCTCTGCTAATCTGTGCCTTTGTTTGGGAAGTTTAAACCATTTACATTTAAAATAATTAGTAATAGGCCAGGCACAGTGGCTCACATCTGTAATCCCAGCACTCTGGGAGGCCGAGCTGGGAGGATCATTTGAGCTCAGGAGTTCAAGACCAGCCTGAGCAAGAGTGAGATCCCAT
>NW_012145967.1:1240166-1257583 GCF_000956105.1 Propithecus coquereli
TTATCTAATTAGCCAGATGTGTTCGAGCTAATTTTGCTTTTGTTTGGATCAGTCTGAGGAGAAAGCTTAATGCCTTCTCAGGTCTTTTCTGAGCATGCATCTTGCCTGGGTGTGCATGGCTTTTTGATCGCCTCACATACACAGCTATGTATACAGATTTTAATTCCTCAAAATCTCACCTCAGTTTCTCCTCAGGTCCTTAAATGGTTTGTTGTATGTCTCCACCTGTGATCTTTTGTCCAAGCACCTACATGTCTTAGTCTCCGTGCAGCTTTCCCAAGCAGTGCCTGCTGTTTCTCTCCACCTCAGATCTGAGTTAGGTGAAACAGAGACCAGACCTCGGGCAGCCCCTAGATAAATTAGCATATTACAAATAAGTCCACTCTGCTCCCTCCAGTTCAAGGAAGGGGTTTGGGAACTGCCACCTCCCTCTAGACCAAGATGATGTCATGCCAGGGAGAGGGGGGAAAGGGTGAGTAAAAGTACTATGAAATTTTCTACCATTTTGAATTTAACTTTTTCTTATTTGGGTGTTTTCTTGGTTGCTGTAGACCTTCGACTGTTTTTCATAGCTCATGTAAAGTTACTTTATCCAGTTTTGGTTATTTTCTGATGTCAGCACGAGGGAACAAAGCTTGGTGGTCCCCAGTCCGCCATTTGCTGATGTCACTCTCCATTATCATTTTCATGACTCCTACAGCATCCCCTGGCTTCTGGATATCTTTGATAGACCACAAGGAAGGCAAACAAGAGAGTCAAAGGCTATGTCTCCTCTTAAGTGTTATAACAGACAAATGTCTCCTATGAGCAGTATCTGTGCTGTTCAGGAGCAATAAGCTATGAAGAATGAGCATGTGTATACACAGGCCTTGGAAACCCAACTCTTCCAATATCAATCATTATTCAAAATGTCAAACAACTACATCCTGGTATAACCTTATCTTGGACTTTGATTTTGCCATGGTTGAGGTGGTTTTGCATTAGCTTCTGTAAGGGAAATGCAATACAACGGAGGTGCTCAGCAACCCTGCATGCGATGTGCAACCATTCATTCTGACTCTTTTCCCTGAGGATTTCTTTTGGCTGAACAGCAAACTCTCTGGGCTCTGCAACTGAAGAACATCTCTAACATAACATAAATGCTGGGCAGCTGCTGGGAGCTGGAGAGGGCTCAGCACTAACAGCTGTGTGAGGTTTGACCTTGGGGAAAAGCAACACCAAATCCCACCACCATGGGCTGGTTTCCATCTGGACTTAGTACAAATGAAGCATAATAACAATTAAACAGATATACTTGGAGGCAAAGGAAATTAAAAAGGCATTTAATTTGGGGGTAAGGAGAGGGGATAAAGAGAAGAAATGTTGTGGATGACAGCAGAGAGAACCTTTTCTGAAATGGATAAAGGTATAAGCTATTATGAGTTGTTAGCTTTGTGAGAATAGGGACTTTCACTTTTTTATGTGCTTCTGTACTGTTTAAGCAAATTCATTTACCACAAACATTTCCTGCTTTTCTAACCCATCCCCCTAGAACACAGAAAGACCCTGTAGCGTGCAAACGTGGCTACGTGAAAGGACTGCCTCTGTTCTTCACACAACCACAGATGCTGTCCAGAGAGCCTGGGATACTTGCTTGAGTTGGATGTTCAGTTGTAAACATCTTGGCTAAAAGTTGTCCTGAGAAAGATTGTGAAAACTTGGGGCTTTAAACTAGGGAGAAGACTTCTGTAAGATCACTTGAAATTCCCTGGAAACTGCTTATAGCACTATAATAAAAGGAACAAAAAAATCCGTATGAAAACATTAATCATAGGAGGTTGACAAGGCAAAGACATTTGTGGCTGTGGATAATTGCAAGTAAATTTTGGTTGCCTTCCTTAAGCAACACCAGCTGTGGGTCTGCTTTCTCAAACCAAGGGAGACTGTAAGAGAAGAGAGGGGAGGAAAGGCTCCCCACAAAGACTATAAGTGTGTCTGGGTTCAGGCAGCTATATTCTGTTATTTTCCTGTTTCTCAAATCACTGTCGTAGGGTGGGGCTAATGGTAGTGGCATAATAAATGTTTGCTCAACTAAATATTCCAGTGACTGAAATCTACTTGGATTAAGAAAATCAAAATTATGTTCAGTGCTCCTATTGCATTTGAATACTATGACTTTACTAAGTTCCTATCGTGTTTACAAATGGTGTCTGAGAGAAGCTGACCCAAAGGCTTGGGTAGCACAGTAAACATGCATGCTTTATGGCACAGTTTAGTGACAGAGAGCATGAGCTTTGGTGTCAGGTCTGAGTTTCCGGCTCCACCATTTACTAGCTGTTTGTGGGAAAACTGGCCTATTTCCAAGTTTAGTTTTTTAAATTATAAAATGAATATAATAACTGTACCTAAACTGTGGATTTGAGTGATTAAACGAAGGAATACGTACAGAATACCTAGCACAATAATTTTCACCGAGAAAGCAATCGATGCTAGTTGCAGTTGGTCATCAACATCCTCCTTGTCCTCCCTCATCATCTAGATCAGGGGCGGGTACACTGTGACACGCTGCTAGTTTTGTAAATACAGTTTTATTGGAACACAGCCGTGTCCAGTTGTTTGTGTATTTTCCGTGGTGGCTGTCATGCTGCAGGGCAGAACTGAGTAGCTGTGACCGAGACAGTGTGGCCTGCAAAGCCTAAAATATTTACCATCTGGCCCGTTACAGAAAACGTTTGCTGATCCCCACTCTAGAAGCAAGAAAATCCGGGGACGTGTTTACACTTCCATGGAATAGTATGTTTTCCTCATAGATTTTCAAAATATACATGGAGGCAGAACTGAATATAGGCTAAGAAAGCAAGGGGGGAATCCTTAAACTGGATAAAGTTTATTTGACCTAAAGAGAAAGAACAGTTAGAATCTTTCGGCTTAATAGAAAAGCCACAGAAGTAAGCAGAGAAATCCTAGTGAGTTAGAGGAGAATTATTTCAAGGATTTTTGAGTTATTTTATTAAAATGGAAATTCCGGTTTCTGAATCCAGAGGCATAATCTGGAGAGGCCACACAGCACATTGCTAGCAGGGAGGTGTTTGCACGTAGTAACAGATACGGTATTTGCTCCCAGTAATTTTTTTTTTTTAACTTGAGAGTTAACAGAGTCAAGTACATAGCACAGTGGAATTTCTAGTCTTTAATTCTAAAATTGTATTTTTAGACTCAAAACTAAAAAAACAATCCGAAAACTCACTTGAAAAAGGGAGTGACTACAGTTGATGACAACAGATTGGAAAGAGAATTAAAAACGGTCAAAAAGTGTCACACTTTAGAAGTTAGATTAAAAATTGCTCTGTTTGCTTTTGCTTTGTGGGGGTGGGCATCGGGAAGCTGGCCAGCCCAAGGCCACGGCACTGCCACCCTTCACTTTTGATGAGGACACGTCTCCTGGCCCCAGGGCTGTGTTAGATGACCTACTTTCCCAGTGATCATCCCAGAGGAAGGATGGATGGCCACCGGTGCCCTGAAACTTCAGTCACCTCTTTTCAGACTACCCCACACGATCCCCACTCTCAAGGGCTAAAGACATGCAGAAGCAGAGAGTGGGGCTTGGGCCATGGTGTGGAAAGAGCAGTTCCCAGTGTCTGTCCAGGGGAAGGGTGGGCATCCCAGACAGACTGGTGGGGAACCCCTGTGGTGCACAGTGACCATTAGGAAGTTGTTAAGCAATTGACATGCAGACATTCCCAAGGACCAAGTTCTCCTCCTTGGTCTCTTGGCTTGTCCTAAGGCCTGCGACACGTACCCTGCGTAAAGCACCCTGAGCAACTGTTCAATGCATGGTAGCTATTTGTATTAATCAGTGTTCTCCAAAGAAACAGAAAGAAATGGGATAGATACAGCTATATAAGAGGGGCGTTATTATGGGAATTGGCTCACGCAATTGTGGAGGCCGAGAAGTCCCCCAGTGTGCTGTTGCGAGCGGGGGAACCGGAGCTGGTGATGTGGTTCAGGCCCGAAAACCTGGAGCTCTGAAGCCCAAAGGCAAGAGAAGATGGGTGTCCCGGCTCCACAGGACAGGGAGAGCTCACTCCACCTCTACCTTTCTGTCCTAACAGGTCCGCAGTGGATTGGGCGCCACGCACATTGGCGAGGGTGGATCTTTTTCACTCGGTCTACTGATCCAAATGCCAATCTCTTCCAGAGACATCCGCACAGACACACCCAGAAATACGTCTTCCCAGCTATCTGGGCATCCCTCAACCCAGTCGGGGTGACAAATAATTGAATCATTACACAATTAATATTTTCATTATTGAAACCAAACTGAAAACTTTGTTTTTTGCTGTTGAATTAAAAAATCCTGTTTGTTTCTTTAAAACAAACCATGAAAAAGCACTTAGCCTGAAAAGTCAGCGTAGCTTTCAGATCCTCACCCCTAGAAAGTTCCTCTCCTAGCTGGCCCTCTCCTTCACTGTGTGAGGAACTCCACATGTGGCAATTTGCAGGAATTCGACCCAGGACCTAAACGTGTGCTACCCTGATCTGCTTCTTGTTCGTAATTCCTGAATGAGCAACCTAAAATTCCCCACGTGCCAACTCCCCGCCCCCAGCCCTGGCTTTCCCAGAATCACTTGCAGGATAAAAGAAATGTAAACATTTAAATAACAATGTGTTTTTAAAGGCATAACGGGATTAGTTAGGTAAAACAACCCATCTCACATCATCTGCAGAAGAAATCTAGTAAGTTTTGGGGTTCATTGGGGGGCCAGAGGATATTCAATTTTATGAGAGGATTCGGTTTTTATTGAATTACGTCTTTATTCAAGGCACTTTAGTTCATCTACGAAAATGGGAAGTTTAACTCGGTGATCTTTGGGCTAGTAAAATTTAAACCATGATGAGAACCTTGTGATGAATCAGTTCTTTCAACAAAGACTGTGGGGCTTGAGGGCTGCCAGATGTGGGGTGTCCCTGGAGGTGAGGGTGGCGATGTCTACCAAACAGCAAAGCAAGGCTGCTCAGGCTCTCTAGCGGCCTGTGGGCAGCGGGGTGAAGACTGGATTCTGGTTATGGTTTTTCCACTAGTAGTTGAGGGTCCCAAACTGCTCTGGACTTCAATTTTATCATCTGTAAAAAATAAGGGTATAAGGCTATTGGTGATTCCAAAATACTGATCTCATGTCAAGCTAGTGACTTAAAACTCCCCCAAGAGAGGCTGTTAAAAGTGCACGTTTCTAAGCATAAATCTGGAAACAACCTAACTGGCCATCTGTAAGGGAGTGAGTCAGTAAGTTATGGTATGTTCCACCATAAGTGCCCTTGAAGGTAGCTCTGCATGTGCCGGCACAGAAAGAGCTCTAAGGGACATCATTAATTGAAAAAAGTAGTGCAGAGCAATGTTTATGGCAAAGTTCCTCTTGTTTAACTAAAAATGCATATATATATATATGTGCATTAGTCCATAGACACACACACACACGCACACACACACACACACACACACATATATGTGGCAGTGGTCCCTAACCTCTTGGCACCAGGGACCAGTTTTGTGGAAGACAATTTTTCCATGGACCGGGTGTGAGGGGTGTGGAGCCCAGGTGGTGATGTACAGCTTGTTTCCTAACAGGCCACAGATTGGTACCAGGCCACCAGGCCACCGTGTGGGGGTTGGGGACCGCAAATACGTGGCATAGACTTGCTGTTAGTTTCTATTTACCGAAGGCTATGCATGAAACTCTTACCAGTGCTTATCTTAGTTTTGTCTAACAGCTCTTGGGCAGGGTTATATTTAAGGTATTACTAATAAGAATAATAATGTTAATAGTTCAGGGCTGATTCACCCCACCTGTTCTGATGTCTTCTTTCCTTTGTACCCTTCAACATTATCTACTAACATGTTATAGCAAGGAGGGGACTTGGGGCTGGGGGAAGAACACCTGGCGGGCGGTAAGTGGGTCTGGGTTTAAATCGTATACTGCTTGGGTGATCTCGTGCAAGTAACTTCACTTCTTGGGATGGCGGCGTCCTCATCTTTAAATGTGATAATAGGACTAGCAGTGAAATTCGTCAGTTAATTTGCATGTAGTGTTTATAATCTATTTGGGGATACACAGAAAAACACACACATTCAAGCATAGAAAAATGAGGAAAGCATGGACGAATTCTCAACAAATATTTTAAAGTATTCTCTTTGCTTGACGCCACAGGGTATAGAGGAGAAATAACCTCTATCCTTGAGAAATTTTATAGAATACAAAACAAATTTGCAAGAAGCAACTCGAGAATAATGTAAAACCACATATGAACAACCTCGGATTACCACATTCTCACGGAGCTCCCTGCAAAATATCCCTCTCTTGAAACTCAAGAAAACCAGACTCGGCAATAAAAGTAAAAGTCCTTTCGTGACGTGCGTTGATCTGCAAAATGAAAGGTTCGACAAGCACAAGTTCATCTGCAGTGATAAAATCCTCGATTCTACAATCTCTGAAAGCAGGTCCAAACTGAAGGCCCCACTGTATGTCAGCCCCACTGTCTGGGCCAGAGACCCTCTCTTGGCTCCGCCCTGTCTGGGCGATGCAGTGGGAGAGGGACTGAGCCGGGGCAGCCAGGTGGCTGTCTGGCCTGCCTGGTCACAAAGGCCCTAGTGAGTGTGGGGACCAACACATGACAGGGGCTCTGGGCAGGTCAGACTTGACGCCTCACTTGGCCCCATTGGCAGCCGGAGTCCAATAAAGATGTGATTGAGTTGGAGATTTCTTTCTGACAGCTTAATGGATAGCTCTAATTAGGGGCCTGCTCCGAGGGTGCGGAGATACATAGAATCCATTGTAGGGAGGCTAGATGCTATAAAGGTCAAGGTCAAAATGTGATATGAAAGAAACTCAAAGTCTTCCACTATGTAGGAGGAGGGCGTCTGCAGGGAGGCTGGCGAGTGAGCATGGCGGAGCAGACTCGTTTCCTCTCGGCGGCTGCGACGTCAGGGGTGGGTCTTCCCAGTGGAGCTTCAACCCCTGTGGCTCCAGAGACGACACCGTGACAGTGGAATACAGAAGATGAACTTGGGAGGTTCTACGTGGAAGAACTCAGAAAGCACCTGACTTTCTTTTCGTCTCTTAAAACCTCTCCCTGGCTAGTAGCAATAATGATGACCAACAATTACCGAAACACATACATAGACTTTTAATGTTAAATCAAGTCAGTATTTGTCACATTTGTTTATGCTTCATTGTCGGAATGATGATTAATGAAAGAGGCTTTCAGTCCAAGATGCTTTCTGGGACTTCTTAAGTCTTTTCTTAGAAGCGAGAAGTCACAGTGGTGCCAGCCGTAACAAGATCCAACCTACAGTGATCAAGAAGACTCTCGTGAGTAATGGCAGTAATGTTCTTGTTAAAGGAAAACAACAGCTCACAATTCGGACAGAAAACCGGGAAGCCAGCGAAACTGTCCATCTAGGGGTTATAGGCTGGGAAGACTCTTACCTGGTCACAGTACTAATGCATTCATTTGCTGGTTATGTTGGTAAAGTAGACATCTTGAAAGAAAGTCATTAATCGAAGAATTAGATAATCCCAGGGCTGGAGGGGACTTTGGAGGCCCGGGAGTCCAAAGCATGAATTATTCCTCTAAGACTCTGCCAAGGGGCTGACCCACCTCTGCTGTCCGGATTCCAGCCAGTGGAAGCACCATCTCTTCACACCACCTGTTCCAATTTGGGAAGCCCTGAGTATTAAAAAACGCTTCCCAATTCAGAAGTCCCCGTTATCTGCGGTTTCACCTTCTGTGGTTTCAGTTACCCACAGTCAGCCATGCTCTGAAAATATTAAATGGAAAATTCCCGAAATAAACAATTCATAAGTTCTAAATTGCATGCTGTACTGAGTAGTGTGATGAAATCTCACGCTGTCCTGCTCCATCCCATGCAGGATGTGAATCATCCCTTTGTCCAGCGTCTCCATGCTGTCTACACTGCCTACACGTGAGTCACTTAGCAGCTGTCTGGGTTATCAGATCAACTGTCATGTTATCACGGTGTTTGTGTTTAAGTCACCCTTATTTTACTTCATCATGGCCCCAAAGCACAGGAGCAGTGACGCTGGCAATTCAGATATGCCAAAGAGAAGCCATAAAGCGTTTCCTTTAAGTGAAAAGGTGAAAGTTCTCCGTTTAATAAGGAAAGAAAACAAATAGCATCCTGAGGTTGCTAAGATCTCTGTAAGAACGAATCTTCTACCCATAGAATTGTAAAGAAGGAAAAAGAAATTCATGCTAATTTTGCTGTTGCATCCCAAACTTTGTCACAGGTATGTATGTACAGGAAAAAACACAGCACCTGTAGGGTTTGGTACTATCTGTGGTTTCATTCGGGGCCTTGGAACATATCCCCTGAGGATAAGGGGGGACCACTGTATTGAGCTAAAATCTGTTTCTTGCTACATTTCACGGATTGGTCCTATTCTGCCCTGTGGGGTCACATGGAACATGGCCAAGTCCCTGTTACATATGTAACCAGGGCTTGCTACATAATTTACAGTGCCCACTGCAAAATGAAAAGGTAGGGCCCCTTGCTAAAAATTATTAAGAATTTCAAGAGGGTGACATCAGGGCATTAAACCAAGCGTGGGGATTCTCTAAGTGCAGGGCCCTGAGTGGCTATACAGGTAAGCACACCCAAAACGTCAGCACTGGAGGGAACTCTTCGTTTTGTTTTGTTTCTGAATGACCGGACTTGGTACCGTGCAAACAGGAAGGAACTTTATTGTTCCTTCACTTTGTGTAAAATTCTTTTTTAATTCCTTCTTCCTTCCTGAAGATCTTGTGGAATATTCTGGTCTTTTTCAGATATTAAAAGTTCAGTGCAGTCTTTCGTCAAACTCCAAACTCTCTTTCAATCACTACTGTTGCCTTCCCCTGCCAGACCTGCTTCTCCTCTCTGTCCCCTGCTGGTCTATGCCTCCTTCCTGCTCTGCATGTGGCCATTGGCTCCTGGGGCTGGGACGGGGAGACGGGGAGGGGCGGTGGGGAAAAGGTCTTCCTTGCTGGGCAGGTGCGCCCCGAGTGAGTGCAGCGCCCAGTGCTCCCTCCTTCTCTCCTGGGCACTTCTCTGGGTTCCTCTGAGCTCCTCTACTGGGGACTTTGCACTGCCATTTTCTGGTGTGGCTGCTCCCTCCCTTGGCTCACGACAATAGCCTCCTGCTGGGGCCGCCTGCCCTGCACTCCCCACTTCCGGTGGTCCTCTGGGATGGAGAGTTTTCAGGCTGCTTCATGGAACCCTCTTCCTCAGGGTTCACGCCGGACCCTGGGGCACATGTCTTGTTGTCCCACCCTGGGTTCAGCTCCCTTCGTTCTGCCAGCACAGGCCCCCCGAGCAGAGACTCTCCCCTTCAGACCTTCTTCCAAGGGTCAGCCAGATAGTGGTTCCAGAATCTGCCCCAATTCCAGGGGACATAAGCAAAGCCGTCGGGAGGTTCTGTGCCATGCACCTCGGGCCTGAGTAGTGGAGGATTGGGGGCACCTCGTCCCACGGCCCTCTTTCTAGAGAAGCCTCGCCGTTTGTGGCTCCTCCTGATGGACAGTTAGTCTTTTCTCACATCGTCTGGAGCAGGTGGCAGCCTAATGCAAGTAGAACAAATTCTGGGCCCGGCACCTTGCTTCAGCTTTGCGGGTAGTTGGCACCTATCGTGCTGAGTGTCAGGGCTTCAGCAGACACTGAGACGAGAGAAGTCCCACTCGGACATCCTGTTACACAAGCGATGGGCCGAGAAAACCGGAGGATGATTGCTGCTCCGGACTCCCGTCTGTGCCGTTCTCTGTGCTGGGGGAGAGCGGAGAACAGGACACAGCCCCCGCCCCCAGGTTTACAGCGCGGTCCGCACAGGCGGGCCAGGCTCCGCTCCTTGTTATGAGAGAGCACGTGGGGGCCCTCGCCACCCACAGCACCAGCGGGAGCTGGAAGTAACACGTGCTCGGAACCCCGAAGGTTGGGCAGGACTTACCCACGTGAAGGAGGGCACGTGGAAGAGGTCATGGGGGCTGCTCAGGCAGAGGGACGAATGGCACAAAGGCAGAGCCCTTTGGGCACTTCAGTCCTCGCCACGCGGGAGGGCGGCCGGGCGCATGTCGCGCTGTGAGCCCCAAGGGCAGCAGGAAGCAGCAGCAGGAGCAGCCCAGGAAAGGCGTGCGGACGCCTGCTGAGGGGCCGGGCCCGGAGGCCGCCGAAGGGTCTCCGCAGAGGTTCGGAAGGTTCCGACGCGGTCCCGGCGCGCTGGCTGCCGAGTGGCCCAGTCGCTAGAGCCCCTCGTCACTGGCTGGTCTCTGATTCTCGTGAGAGGGTCAGAGTGGCTGCCGAGGTCATCAGGATGCGAGGACAGTGGCCTGGGTGGGCGCGGAAACCAGCAAAGATCCACTGTGTTTGGAACCCCACTCCTGTCCTCGGGAGAGGGGAGGAACCCACGGGGGCCGAGCTGCACGCGGGCCGCCTTCGCTCAGCGCCCGCGCACGCGCCATCGAAAGCAGATGCGAGAGCAACCGGCAGCCTCGCCTTACCCGTCCGTGACTGAGGACCTGTAAACCTCGCTGCTTGATCCCCGTCACAGAGCAGTGAACGACAGGCCTGAAACCGGACCCAGGTCCGCCTGGCTCCGAGGCTCATCCTCTCTGACTGCGACAAGCGTATGACCCGACACCATGCCCGCCAGCAACTGATGACCAGCAACTGTCCCGTGCAAGGTTTGCGGCCCAGCGCCACCAGTCCCCGGTGGCCCCCGTTGGGGACAGGCAGGCTGTAGGCAAGCGCACGCGGAGCAGGCAGCCGCGACCCCTCGGTGCGAGGCGCTGGCACGCACGGTCCCTCGCGGGGCGTCCTCGGTGAGCCCTCACGGTGGCCCCGCCAGAGTCCTGCCAGCTCCTCAGTCCCCTCCGGCTCCCCGAGGCCCTCGGCACCCCAGGCCTCCCCAGGAGTTGCGCTTTGAAAGTCTGCCCTGTTCCTTTCACACGGCGTTCCGGTTAGGGATTTATCGAATGATTTTAAACTATTTCTCATCCGGATTTGTGGCACAGTTAGTCTCTCACACGCTCAGCTGTGCTTCACGTTCGACGCGGATCCAGGTTCAAAGTATTTCATAAGATGCTCTTAGATTATAAACCAAAGAGACCAGAAAGGCAGGAACATTCAAAACAAATTAGTCCTCAATTTATACAATTTCAAGGCTCAGGCTGCAAATGCAATTTCACGGTGCCTCTGCTCTCTGCTCGGGGTCACCGTGAAATCTTCTTGGTGTTCTTAAGGGAAGTTCTGGATGTTTACCCTGAAGCCCTCTCTCTTTGAGTTCCTATGTCTTAGAAACCTCTTTTCCTTCCGGCTATTTAGTCTTCCCTCCCAGGCCACACCATTTTCCTCACCTTTTCATTGCCGACGCTTCCGTAGGTCTGTAGCTGTCTCTTCATAAAGGCTCCCTCCTCTCCACCTTTCAGTGACTCTCAGGAAGGAGAGCACTTCGCACAGCGCAACTGAAGTCCAAGTTCAGGGGAACCACGGAGCTCCCAGAGCGCACGGTAGACACAGTGGCCATAATCTGGGTTCTACCAACCACAGCAGTAAACTGTCACCAATTTAGTCTTCCTGAGAAGATGGGACCCTGTCCTCCTCCAGGTCCAACTGCAAACAAAAAGTATTAATAACAATAAAGCCATTGCTTCAATTCTCTTGGGACTAAGCCACCTATAAAGAGAACACCCCAGAGAACATTTTAATCCCCATAATTGAAGTATTTATTATCTAGAAAGACAGTCATTTTTGTTGCCCGGTATCTTGGGCTGTTTGAGCAAGACCTCAATGCTGGGGTGATTGTTATGAGTTCTTAGGCCAGTCACCTGGAAAATAACAAAATAAGATTTTATACAGTCTGGGCAGGTCCTAGGCAAGAGGAGAAATTTGGTTTAACCCAAAGGAATAAATTTTGAATGGTGGAAACTTCAGGTACCATATTAGCATCAGGTAAAAAATTTAGTGTGGGACCCTCCTGACTTCCAAGAATTGCTGTTTCGTCTCCATGTGATGCTGACCTCCAGAATTTTCTATCATATCCGTGTAGTTTGGTACAGGTGGGGATACTCAAGTAATTTCTGATATTTAGGAGCAAATGAACTATGGTTTTCTCAAACTTCCTTTGCTCCCTTGTGTATTCATTCATATAATCAACAAGCATTTGTTTACTGGGGTAGCAGAGATTCAAATATAAGTAAGATAAGATCACCAGCTTTAAGGAGTTTATACTCTATCAGAGAGAAACACATTTTTGCAGTAAGCAAATGGAGTACAATCATTAAGCGCTATTGTTGAGTTACGTAAAAGGCGCCATGGGAACAGAGAAAAGCACATGTTCTGCTTGAGGGATCACGGAGGGGTTATGTCTGAAGCAGCAGTTTGACGCCTTCCCCAAGAGGTGAGGTGAGAGAGGCGGCGTGGGAGGAGGGTGTTTCCAGCAGAGGTGGGGTGACCAACCATCCTGGTTTGCCTGGGACTGAGGGGTTTCCGGGGATCCCAGACTTTCACTGCTAAAACCACAACAGTCCCAAGCAAACAGGATGGCCAGTCCATCACCCTAGGGTGGGGGGGTGTGGAAATACATGCCACGCATGAGAGTGGTCTGGCCCTTACCATTTCAACAGTAATGATCTGTTCTGTGTGGTCACTACCCTCTTTCTTGTTAGGTGCCTTTTCTTCTGGCCTAGCAAGAATTTTGCTTATTATAAGCTATTTACAGTGTGAGCTTCAGGATCTGCCTTCTACAACAAATCACACCTCATTTGCTCTTCCAAACAAATGCAATGCGTAGGCGAGTCCTGAAGCAGAAATCAAGGGTTGAGATCTGTTACTACCCTGTGCTCTTGCCCCCCTTTCTCTCTTTCTCACGCCTCTCTCTTCCTTCTTTTGATGTCCTCCTCCTTCCTGGTCTCGGTCTCTTTCTTCGGCATGAAGTAACTGCAAACTCGTGCTGAGGAAGCAGCAGAGGCGCCAAGCTGACCCGGAGACTCTGTTCCTCGGTCCTGGAAACAGAGATGCAGGAACTGGCCGACCAGGCATCACACAGATGCATCTAGAGTCTTGAGAAGGAAGTATCTACCAGTATAATAGTAATGACTATATTTTCATTTCTTCAGAAGCACTCCAAGAGCCTCGCCTACATAGCTAACCTGTGTAGTGAGGAGGTGCGACTACGTCCAGCCTGGCAGTGTGTTTTCAAAGCCATCAGGACACAAGAATTCTATTTGGTTACAGTGTCTGGCTCCTTTTCAAAATCGCATTCTCCACCCCTTCCTCTTAGTGAACCCCACATTGGTGAAAATGCATCTCTACCTTCCCTCCTTTAAAAACTAAGCACGAGACTAGAAAGACTAGAAATAGAAGGTCTCCCAGTCCCAACCTCCCATTTTCACATTTACAAAATCATATCTATGTATCATATTTTCAGATGCATTTAGTGGTCTCTGTACCTATTGAACAGCCACAGGAGCAAGAAGAGCTTCGGGCAGATGAGGAGCGGAGTGCACAGAGGCTTAACAGTTGTGCGCCAAACGGTACCAACTGTAGGTGGCAGAGCTGGGATTTGGCCGTGGGGCCTCTGATGTGAATCACTGAACCGACAGCGTCTGGCAGATAGTTGCCCTGCGGCCGCAGCAGTAATGACCACCTCCTGCAGGAGAGAGTGGGGAGGGGCCAGCGGGCAGCCTGCAGGTCCTTGGAAGCAGAGGCTGGGGTGTTGGGGTCATCAAGGTGCCCTCAGCGCGGTGCCTAGCACGTAGTAGGAGCTCACTAATGTATTTGTTGACTTCCTGATGGCTAAGTGCGCAATGAGAAGGAATCAAACCAAAGAGCAAGGATTCCAACTCTCCAACAAGCAAAACTGTGATCTGGGAGAGTGTTTTCAAGGGTACACTTTCTCCCCACTACCTTTTATCTCCCCAAGATTCCGGTGCCCTCTTGACCTCCCTTGGCCTCCAAGAGCCCAAAGCCATGGTCCCCTTACAAAGCTTCTGCTTTGTAGGAAACAGCTGCTAGTCCCACTTTGCTGTTCCTTACTTTGACTCAGTAAGACCTGGGGGGAGAGTGCAAGTAGGTGAAAGTGAGGGCCTCCAGCGTCGCACATGCTGGTTCCACTCCTGGCTCTGTCACTTACTAGCCGTGTGACTTGCGCCAATCATTTACTATCTCGGAGCTTGTTCCTTTATCTGTGAAACAATGATAGCACGGACTACCTCAGATGATTGCTGTGCAGTTCGGCTGGGGTAAGACTGGGGACACAAGGGTCCTCTGCTGATCACAGTCGCTTGGAGACTCAGGCTGACCAAGCACTCCCCCCCTGAAGGCTGCCAGTTGGCCGAGCCAAGAGGAAAGGAGAGCTCTGAAGGGTGTTTCAGAAGCTCTTAAGTGGGTAGCAAGTTTGCTTATGTCTGATCGGCCAGAATTGGTCACCTCATGTCACCCACCCAGGAAGGGTGTGGGCAGTACAGTTCGCACCGTTGCCAGGAGGGCAGGAAGCCGGGAACATTCGGCAGTCAGTGCAGTGTGTAAAGTTCCTGGCGCAGTGACTGGCACGCTCTTTGTGCTTATCCCACCTTACCTGTATTTTAGTTCATATCTGTTATCTATAAAATGTGCATACATTGCTTTAGTATATTCAGAAGTGTTACTTGCTGATGATTAATTTATATATACTATCTTCCCTTTCAGAAGTGCCTACAGCTTAGTAGAAAATTCTTGGATACATCATATTAAAATTCAAGGAATAAATCTCAGCCAGTAACTCAGGGAGCAGAAAAATCTGGAAGGTTTCCTGAAGGAGGTAGGATCTGACGTGGCTCTGGATGTTTGGGTAGCATCTCAGTAACAAGCAGTCAGGGAGGACTTTCAACACGTGGTACAGAGTGCCTGAGTGCTTTGAGCATGTGAATTTATTCATTTTCTGATTTGTTTATGTATTCATTTACTCATTCATCAAATGTTTACCGAATGCTGACATGTGCCAGGCACGGGGGATATTATCATGGAAGAAAGCAAAGATGTTTGCCTTTATGAAGCTTGCATTTTTAGTAGAAGACGACACTAAACCGAAAAAAATGAATAAATACACAAGTAATAATATGGGTGGTGATAACTGTTATCAGTGAGAAAAGCAGAGTAAGGGGTAGACGTGCTGGGCTGCAGAGGGTGGGAGGGTGTTGCTATTTTATTTGGGGTGGTCAGACATTGAAGGAGTAGGCTCTGAGCAAATCTAAGAGAGGAACGTTCCAGACAGAGGGACCAGCAAGGGCCCTGGCTCTGAGGGGAGAGCCTTCTGGGCCTCTGTAAAGAAAGAGTGGATTGGTGGAAAGAACAGGAGCTGGGGTCTGGGCCATCAGGGTTTTAGTCCTGGCTTTGCTGCCGATTTGCTTCAGTGCTTGGAGCCAGCGACGTAGCAAAGTGGTTGCGGGGGCAGCTGGGAGCTGGGCTGCCTGGTTTGAATCCCAGCTCTGACCTTTGCTAACTGGGTGGATCTGAGCTTCATTTTCTCCAACTGTAAATGGGGCGTGGGGGAAGCTCGTACTTCGTGTCACCTCTGGGAGGATGAAATGAGTTAATCCACACAGAGCACTGAAACTCGCTGTGAGCCCCCCTGGATGTTAGCTATTCCTATCAGAGCAAGTTGCTTCCCCTGTCTGGGATTTAGTACCATCATCCACCAATCGTGAGCTTTGGAGACATAGCTCTTTAGGCCCTCTCAACTCAAAGATTCTTCGGGAAATCTGAGGCTAATCTGCACGTTATTCCGAGGACATTTGCATATTACTTGTTCTGTTCTCAGGAACTGCTTCCTGTTTTTTTTGGGGTGGGGGGTCTCTTCCATCACGGTCCTCTTGTTGACTTAGCTTCTGCCCAGTGAAGTCAGGAATGGAGTCCCTCATTTGTCTTTGCTGGACTCCCACTTCCCTCCGCCTCACCAGTGGGCTTTACGTAATCCTGGACCTCTGCGTGCCACTTCAGCACACTGTTGATTAAGAACATTCTCTCCGCAGACTTCGACACACTGACAAGGGGCTCTGCACAGAAACTGCCAGCTGCTTTCTGTCTAACCCCCAAGGTGACGGTATGAGGAGGTGGGGCCTTTGGGAGGTGATTAGGTCATGGGTGGAGCCCTCAGAGGTAGGATTAGTGCCCTTATAAAAGAGGCCCAAGGAAGTTTGTCCCTTCTGCCACAGGAGGTCACAGTGAGAAGACAGCTGTCTCACGAGGAAATGGCCCTCACCAGACACTGGACATGCTGGCACCTTGGTCTTGGACTTCCAGCCTCCAAACGGTGAGAAGCGACTGCCAATCGTTTATCAGCCGGCAGGTCTCGGCGTTCTGTCACAGCAGCTCGGACAGAGGCAGACGGTCCTCTCTCTTCAGAACTCAGGGCACACCGGGCGTTCCAGCACTACCAGCTGGTGCTCACATTGGGCTGGTGGGGCTTTTAGAACGAACACAAGGACCAGCCACCCGGGTCCGTCCTCTCTCTGAACAATGGCATTCTGCGTGTGACACGGACCCCTATCTTCAGACCCCGTAGGTCGCACGGTGCAGCGTCTCACAGAATGAGAGCAGGAGCTGGGTCCAAGGGATGCTCGATTTCCCTTCCCCGATGGGTGGTAAACTCTGTCAGGCCCCAGAGAGCGTGCGGGCAGGCGAGGCAGCCCAGACGGGGTGCCAGCGCCACCACTCGCTAATCAGGTAGCCTCGGGCAAGGCACCTGCGCTCTCTGGGTCTCCTGTTTCTCATCCACAAAATGCGGGCCTGCACCTTTGTTTTGATGAACAGAAGACAATACATGCCTTTATGAACTGGTGACTACTTATCCCACATAAGTCTGTATATATTTATCTTGCCAAATAAATATATGGTTGCTCTTCAATTTCAGATCTTAACGAGTCGATATCATAAGAAGTCAGGGAAGAAAGGAGAAACAGTGCCTGGTGATGGTGCCGAGTCAAGAGAAACCTGGCCGAGGCTGGGCCTGGCTGCAAGGCCCCTTCCAGGGCTCCTCACCCCTGGCGACTACTCATGCATCCCCGCAGGAGCACGGATGTCTGTGCCTGTAAATGAATGCGTGTGTCAGGGACACCACTGCTCTTTGCACTTCCGCAGAGCGTGCGGCCACAGGCCCTGCAGAGGGACATCCCACGGCCTGCGAGCCCCGCGACCCCACGCATCTAGTGGCTGCGTCCTCGTCCTCCCCGTCCTCCCCGCCACTCGCGGCGGCCAGTCTGCCTCCCGCCATCACCAGGAAGCCTTCCTCACGCGGGGACTTCCGACCACGTGCCCCGCCCCTTTCCGTGGACAGTGACTGCGCCCAGGGCGGCGCTGTGCCGTCGGATTCCGCGGTCCCAAGCCCCCTGCCGCGCAGAGCGTGTCCTTCATT
>NW_012145967.1:1257633-1284728 GCF_000956105.1 Propithecus coquereli
GGTGGCAGCCTAATGCAAGTAGAACAAATTCTGGGCCCGGCACCTTGCTTCAGCTTTGCGGGTAGTTGGCACCTATCGTGCTGAGTGTCAGGGCTTCAGCAGACACTGAGACGAGAGAAGTCCCACTCGGACATCCTGTTACACAAGCGATGGGCCGAGAAAACCGGAGGATGATTGCTGCTCCGGACTCCCGTCTGTGCCGTTCTCTGTGCTGGGGGAGAGCGGAGAACAGGACACAGCCCCCGCCCCCAGGTTTACAGCGCGGTCCGCACAGGCGGGCCAGGCTCCGCTCCTTGTTACGACAGAGCACGTGGGGGCCCTCGCCACCCACAGCACCAGCGGGAGCTGGAAGTAACACGTGCTCGGAACCCCGAAGGTTGGGCAGGACTTACCCACGTGAAGGAGGGCACGTGGAAGAGGTCATGGGGGCTGCTCAGGCAGAGGGACGAATGGCACAAAGGCAGAGCCCTTTGGGCACTTCAGTCCTCGCCACGCGGGAGGGCGGCCGGGCGCATGTCGCGCTGTGAGCCCCAAGGGCAGCAGGAAGCAGCAGCAGGAGCAGCCCAGGAAAGGCGTGCGGACGCCTGCTGAGGGGCCGGGCCCGGAGGCCGCCGAAGGGTCTCCGCAGAGGTTCGGAAGGTTCCGACGCGGTCCCGGCGCGCTGGCTGCCGAGTGGCCCAGTCGCTAGAGCCCCTCGTCACTGGCTGGTCTCTGATTCTCGTGAGAGGGTCAGAGTGGCTCCCGAGGTCATCAGGATGCGAGGACAGTGGCCTGGGTGGGCGCGAAACCAGCAGAGATCCACTGTGTTTGGAACCCCACTCCTGTCCTCGGGAGAGGGGAGGAACCCACGGGGGCCGAGCTGCACGCGGGCCGCCTTCGCTCAGCGCCCGCGCACGCGCCATCGAAAGCAGATGCGAGAGCAACCGGCAGCCTCGCCTTACCCGTCCGTGACTGAGGACCTGTAAACCTCGCTGCTTGATCCCCGTCACAGAGCAGTGAACGACAGGCCTGAAACCGGACCCAGGTCCGCCTGGCTCCGAGGCTCATCCTCTCTGACTGCGACAAGCGTATGACCCGACACCATGCCCGCCAGCAACTGATGACCAGCAACTGTCCCGTGCAAGGTTTGCGGCCCAGCGCCACCAGTCCCCGGTGGCCCCCGTTGGGGACAGGCAGGCTGTAGGCAAGCGCACGCGGAGCAGGCAGCCGCGACCCCTCGGTGCGAGGCGCTGGCACGCACGGTCCCTCGCGGGGCGTCCTCGGTGAGCCCTCACGGTGGCCCCGCCAGAGTCCTGCCAGCTCCTCAGTCCCCTCCGGCTCCCCGAGGCCCTCGGCACCCCAGGCCTCCCCAGGAGTTGCGCTTTGAAAGTCTGCCCTGTTCCTTTCACACGGCGTTCCGGTTAGGGATTTATCGAATGATTTTAAACTATTTCTCATCCGGATTTGTGGCACAGTTAGTCTCTCACACGCTCAGCTGTGCTTCACGTTCGACGCGGATCCAGGTTCAAAGTATTTCATAAGATGCTCTTAGATTATAAACCAAAGAGACCAGAAAGGCAGGAACATTCAAAACAAATTAGTCCTCAATTTATACAATTTCAAGGCTCAGGCTGCAAATGCAATTTCACGGTGCCTCTGCTCTCTGCTCGGGGTCACCGTGAAATCTTCTTGGTGTTCTTAAGGGAAGTTCTGGATGTTTACCCTGAAGCCCTCTCTCTTTGAGTTCCTATGTCTTAGAAACCTCTTTTCCCTCCGGCTATTTAGTCTTCCCTCCCAGGCCACACCATTTTCCTCACCTTTTCATTGCCGACGCTTCCGTAGGTCTGTAGCTGTCTCTTCATAAAGGCTCCCTC
Organism: Propithecus coquereli; assembly: GCF_000956105.1. Classification (NCBI taxonomy): domain Eukaryota; kingdom Metazoa; phylum Chordata; class Mammalia; order Primates; family Indriidae; genus Propithecus; species Propithecus coquereli. Next base: position 1,259,487 of record NW_012145967.1, read on the forward strand.
CTCTCCACCTTTCAGTGACTCTCAGGAAGGAGAGCACTTCGCACAGCGCAACTGAAGTCCAAGTTCAGGGAAACCACGGAGCTCCCAGAGCGCACGGTAGACACAGTGGCCATAATCTGGGTTCTACCAACCACAGCAGTAAACTGTCACCAATTTAGTCTTCCTGAGAAGATGGGACCCTGTCCTCCTCCAGGTCCAACTGCAAACAAAAAGTATTAATAACAATAAAGCCATTGCTTCAATTCTCTTGGGACTAAGCCACCTATAAAGAGAACACCCCAGAGAACATTTTAATCCCCATAATTGAAGTATTTATTATCTAGAAAGACAGTCATTTTTGTTGCCCGGTATCTTGGGCTGTTTGAGCAAGACCTCAATGCTGGGGTGATTGTTATGAGTTCTTAGGCCAGTCACCTGGAAAATAACAAAATAAGATTTTATACAGTCTGGGCAGGTCCTAGGCAAGAGGAGAAATTTGGTTTAACCCAAAGGAATAAATTTTGAATGGTGGAAACTTCAGGTACCATATTAGCATCAGGTAAAAAATTTAGTGTGGGACCCTCCTGACTTCCAAGAATTGCTGTTTCATCTCCATGTGATGCTGACCTCCAGAATTTTCTATCATATCCGTGTAGTTTGGTACAGGTGGGGATACTCAAGTAATTTCTGATATTTAGGAGCAAATGAACTATGGTTTTCTCAAACTTCCTTTGCTCCCTTGTGTATTCATTCATATAATCAACAAGCATTTGTTTACTGGGGTAGCAGAGATTCAAATATAAGTAAGATAAGATCACCAGCTTTAAGGAGTTTATACTCTATCAGAGAGAAACACATTTTTGCAGTAAGCAAATGGAGTACAATCATTAAGCGCTATTGTTCAGTTACGTAAAAGGCGCCATGGGAACAGAGACAGGCGCATGTTCTGCTTGAGGGATCACGGAGGGATTATGTCTGAAGCAGCAGTTTGACGCCTTCCCCAAGAGGTGAGGTGAGAGAGGCGGCGTGGGAGGAGGGTGTTTCCAGCACAGGTGGGGTGACCAACCATCCTGGTTTGCCTGGGACTGAGGGGTTTCCGGGGATCCCAGACTTTCACTGCTGAAACCACAACAGTCCCGAGCAAACAGGATGGCCAGTCCATCACCCTAGGGTGGGGGGGTGTGGAAATACATGCCACGCATGAGAGTGGTCTGGCCCTTACCATTTCAACAGTAATGATCTGTTCTGTGTGGTCACTACCCTCTTTCTTGTTAGGTACCTTTTCTTCTGGCCTAGCAAAAATTTTGCTTATTATAAGCTATTTACAGTGTGAGCTTCAGGATCTGCCTTCTACAACAAATCACACCTCATTTGCTCTTCCAAACAAATGCAATGCGTAGGCGAGTCCTGAAGCAGAAATCAAGGGTTGAGATCTGTTACTACCCTGTGCTCTTGCCCCCCTTTCTCTCTTTCTCACGCCTCTCTCTTCCTTCTTTTGATGTCCTCCTCCTTCCTGGTCTCGGTCTCTTTCTTCGGCATGAAGTAACTGCAAACTCGTGCTGAGGAAGCAGCAGAGGCGCCAAGCTGACCCGGAGACTCTGTTCCTCGGTCCTGGAAACAGAGATGCAGGAACTGGCCGACCAGGCATCACACAGATGCATCTAGAGTCTTGAGAAGGAAGTATCTACCAGTATAATAGTAATGACTATATTTTCATTTCTTCAGAAGCACTCCAAGAGCCTCGCCTACATAGCTAACCTGTGTAGTGAGGAGGTGCGACTACGTCCAGCCTGGCAGTGTGTTTTCAAAGCCATCAGGACACAAGAATTCTATTTGGTTACAGTGTCTGGCTCCTTTTCAAAATCGCATTCTCCACCCCTTCCTCTTAGTGAACCCCACATTGGTGAAAATGCATCTCTACCTTCCCTCCTTTAAAAACTAAGCACGAGACTAGAAAGACTAGAAATAGAAGGTCTCCCAGTCCCAACCTCCCATTTTCACATTTACAAAATCATATCTATGTATCATATTTTCAGATGCATTTAGTGGTCTCTGTACCTATTGAACAGCCACAGGAGCAAGAAGAGCTTCGGGCAGATGAGGAGCGGAGTGCACAGAGGCTTAACAGTTGTGCGCCAAACGGTACCAACTGTAGGTGGCAGAGCTGGGATTTGGCCGAGGGGCCTCTGATGTGAATCACTGAACCGACAGCGTCTGGCAGATAGTTGCCCTGCGGCCGCAGCAGTAATGACCACCTCCTGCAGGAGAGAGTGGGGAGGGGCCAGCGGGCAGCCTGCAGGTCCTTGGAAGCAGAGGCTGGGGTGTTGGGGTCATCAAGGTGCCCTCAGCGCGGTGCCTGGCATGCAGTAGGAGCTCACTAACGTATTTGTTGACTTTCTGATGGCCAAGTGCGCAATGAGAAAGAATCAAACCAAAGAGCAAGGATTCCAACTCTCCAACAAGCAAAACCGTGATCTGGGAGAGTGTTTTCAAGGGTACACTTTCTCCCCACTACCTTTTATCTCCCCAAGATCCCGGTGCCCTCTTGACCTCCCTTGGCCTCCAAGAGCCCAAAGCCATGGTCCCCTTACAAAGCCTCTGCTTTGCAGGAAACAGCTGCTATTTCCACTTTCCTGTTCCTTACTTCGACTCAGTAAGACCTGGGGGGAGAGTGCAAGTAGGTGAAAGTGAGGGCCTCCAGCGTCGCACACGCCGGTTCCACTCCTGGCTCTGTCACTTACTAGCCGTGTGACTTGCGCCAATCATTTACTATCTCGGAGCTTGTTCCTTTATCTGTGAAACAATGATAGCACGGACTACCTCAGATGATTGCTGTGCAGTTCGGCTGGGGTAAGACTGGGGACACAAGGGTCCTCTGCTGATCACAGTCGCTTGGAGACTCAGGCTGACCAAGCACTCCCCCCCTGAAGGCTGCCAGTTGGCCGAGCCAAGAGGAAAGGAGAGCTCTGAAGGGTGTTTCAGAAGCTCTTAAGTGGGTAGCAAGTTTGCTTATGTCTGATCGGCCAGAATTGGTCACCTCATGTCACCCACCCAGGAAGGGTGTGGGCAGTACAGTTCGCACGGTTGCCAGGAGGGCAGGAAGCCGGGAACATTCGGCAGTCAGTGCAGTGTGTAAAGTTCCTGGCGCAGTGACTGGCATGCTCTTTGTGCTTATCCCACCTTACCTGTATTTTAGTTCATATCTGTTATCTATAAAATGTGCATGCATTGCTTTAGTATATTCAGAAGTGTTACTTGCTGATGATTAATTTATATATACTATCTTCCCTTTCAGAAGTGCCTACAGCTTAGTAGAAAATTCTTGGATACATCATATTAAAATTCAAGGAATAAATCTCAGCCAGTAACTCAGGGAGCAGAAAAATCTGGAAGGTTTCCTGAAGGAGGTAGGATCTGACGTGGCTCTGGATGTTTGGGTAGCATCTCAGTAACAAGCAGTCAGGGAGGACTTTCAACACGTGGTACAGAGTGCCTGAGTGCTTTGAGCATGTGAATTTATTCATTTTCTGATTTGTTTATGTATTCATTTACTCATTCATCAAATGTTTACCGAATGCTGACATGTGCCAGGCACGGGGGATATTATCATGGAAGAAAGCAAAGATGTTTGCCTTTATGAAGCTTGCATTTTTAGTAGAAGACGACACTAAACCGAAAAAAATGAATAAATACACAAGTAATAATATGGGTGGTGATAACTGTTATCAGTGAGAAAAGCAGAGTAAGGGGTAGACGTGCTGGGCTGCAGAGGGTGGGAGGGTGTTGCTATTTTATTTGGGGTGGTCAGACATTGAAGGAGTAGGCTCTGCGCAAATCTAAGAGAGGAACGTTCCAGACAGAGGGACCAGCAAGGGCCCTGGCTCTGAGGGGAGAGCCTTCTGGGCCTCTGTAAAGAAAGAGTGGATTGGTGGAAAGAACAGGAGCTGGGGTCTGGGCCATCAGGGTTTTAGTCCTGGCTTTGCTGCCGATTTGCTTCAGTGCTTGGAGCCAGCGACGTAGCAAAGTGGTTGTGGGGGCAGCTGGGAGCTGGGCTGCCTGGTTTGAATCCCAGCTCTGACCTTTGCTAACTGGGTGGATCTGAGCTTCATTTTCTCCAACTGTAAATGGGGCGTGGGGGAAGCTCGTACTTCGTGTCACCTCTGGGAGGATGAAATGAGTTAATCCACACAGAGCACTGAAACTCGCTGTGAGCCCCCCTGGATGTTAGCTATTCCTATCAGAGCAAGTTGCTTCCCCTGTCTGGGATTTAGTACCATCATCCACCGATCGTGAGCTTTGGAGACATAGCTCTTTAGGCCCTCTCAACTCAAAGATTCTTCGGGAAATCTGAGGCTAATCTGCACGTTATTCCGAGGACATTTGCATATTACTTGTTCTGTTCTCAGGAACTGCTTCCTGTTTTTTTTGGGGTGGGGGGTCTCTTCCATCACGGTCCTCTTGTTGACTTAGCTTCTGCCCAGTGAAGTCAGGAATGGAGTCCCTCATTTGTCTTTGCTGGACTCCCACTTCCCTCCGCCTCACCAGTGGGCTTTACGTAATCCTGGACCTCTGCGTGCCACTTCAGCACACTGTTGATTAAGAACATTCTCTCCGCAGACTTCGACACACTGACAAGGGGCTCTGCACAGAAACTGCCAGCTGCTTTCTGTCTAACCCCCAAGGTGACGGTATGAGGAGGTGGGGCCTTTGGGAGGTGATTAGGTCATGGGTGGAGCCCTCAGAGGTAGGATTAGTGCCCTTATAAAAGAGGCCCAAGGAAGTTTGTCCCTTCTGCCACAGGAGGTCACAGTGAGAAGACAGCTGTCTCACGAGGAAATGGCCCTCACCAGACACTGGACCTGCTGGCACCTTGGTCTTGGACTTCCAGCCTCCAAACGGTGAGAAGCGACTGCCAATCGTTTATCAGCCGGCAGGTCTCGGTGTTCTGTCACAGCAGCTCGGACAGAGGCAGACGGTCCTCTCTCTTCAGAACTCAGGGCACACCGGGCGTTCCAGCACTACCAGCTGGTGCTCACATTGGGCTGGTGGGGCTTTTAGAACGAACACAAGGACCAGCCACCCGGGTCCGTCCTCTCTCTGAACAATGGCATTCTGCGTGTGACACGGACCCCTATCTTCAGACCCCGTAGGTCGCACGGTGCAGCGTCTCACAGAATGAGAGCAGGAGCTGGGTCCAAGGGATGCTCGATTTCCCTTCCCCGATGGGTGGTAAACTCTGTCAGGCCCCAGAGAGCGTGCGGGCAGGCGAGGCAGCCCAGACGGGGTGCCAGCGCCACCACTCGCTAATCAGGTAGCCTCGGGCAAGGCACCTGCGCTCTCTGGGTCTCCTGTTTCTCATCCACAAAATGCGGGCCTGCACCTTTGTTTTGATGAACAGAAGACAATACATGCCTTTATGAACTGGTGACTACTTATCCCACATAAGTCTGTATATATTTATCTTGCCAAATAAATATATGGTTGCTCTTCAATTTCAGATCTTAACGAGTCGATATCATAAGAAGTCAGGGAAGAAAGGAGAAACAGTGCCTGGTGATGGTGCCGAGTCAAGAGAAACCTGGCCGAGGCTGGGCCTGGCTGCAAGGCCCCTTCCAGGGCTCCTCACCCCTGGCGACTACTCATGCATCCCCGCAGGAGCACGGATGTCTGTGCCTGTAAATGAATGCGTGTGTCAGGGACACCACTGCTCTTTGCACTTCCGCAGAGCGTGCGGCCACAGGCCCTGCAGAGGGACATCCCACGGCCTGCGAGCCCCGCGACCCCACGCATCTAGTGGCTGCGTCCTCGTCCTCCCCGTCCTCCCCGCCACTCGCGGCGGCCAGTCTGCCTCCCGCCATCACCAGGAAGCCTTCCTCACGCGGGGACTTCCGACCACGTGCCCCGCCCCTTTCCGTGGACAGTGACTGCGCCCAGGGCGGCGCTGTGCCGTCGGATTCCGCGGTCCCAAGCCCCCTGCCGCGCAGAGCGTGTCCTTCATTGACGTCGCACACGTGGAGGGCGGAGGAAGCCAAGGGAAAAGGAACGGATCGGTCCCTCGGTTTCCTGGCAAAGGGCCTGGGCGGCCGGAACCGCAGCCGCAGGACTCTGGTTCCGCACCGGGAGCCTTTCCGCCCAGTCGGGTGGCTCTTCTCTCCCGGAGCGTGGCTGTGCTTCCCAGGGCGGGTGGCGAGGTGTGGCTGGGGCAGGGCGGCATCTCTTCCGGGCACGACCCTCCTAGCTCGGGGATGCTGCATCCCCAGCCCGGCGCGCACCGCCGCGCCCTTCTTGATGGCTGGAGCAACAGCGCCACCTGCCGGCCCCGAGGCCGCCGGTATCGCCTGACCTGGGAGATCTCGGGCGCCCTCTTGTGGGACTTCAGAAGATGAGCCGCAGCTGACCATGATGCTCCCGGGCACTTCCACCTGAGGCGTGAGTGTCCGTGCGCCTGTGCAGGGAAACCAAGTCTAGAAAGCAACGGTGTATAACAAGTTAGGTGCAGGGGATCAGAAGCATATGAGGTCACCAATTCCTAGGACATGGCATGCTCCCTGGAGACAAAATGTCCAGAAAGGCAGCAAATACAGCAGTGAAAATGGTGGTAGGTGGTGAGGGAAGAATGTGGATGGAAAGGAAGTGGGGAGGGGAAAGAGGTGGAGGGAAAGGAAACGGGATGTGATTCTGACCCGCACGGCCCCCCTCCAGGGCTGCAGTCACTAACAAGGCGGTTTAAGAAGAGCAGGCTGGAGCATAGAACAGCCCTTCCCCAGAAGGAGTTCCACAGCATGTCCGTGTCCCCGTGTTTGAACCACTCAGGAACATACTCTGCCCCTGAATCTTCACTCTGCTCTGTCGTGTTATTGGCAATCATTAGATGTCCCTGGCTGCGGCTCAGCCTTGGCTCCTGTGTCAGCCACATAAGAATCTGCCTTGGGAACGTGAGGGGAACTTGAAATACACTTTCCTGCAAGGATTACTTTGTTTTGGGACAAGTCTCATATCGATCTGTCGTGCCAAGGAGTTACTGCTGTTAAACTGTTGGTTTCATTGCTGTCAAATACAATCTTACCCGGAGAGCGATAGGGGAAGTCGACCCCAAAGGTCAACTGGGAGAGAAGGCTTTTGACTGGGTATGACTTTGCTGGAATTCTCTGGAGAACTAAAAAAAAAAAAAAAGAGGAACATCTGGAACGACTGCTGTCTGATTAACGCCAACACCCACAGCACAGCTGAGCCATTCCCAGTGGTGCTCTGAGAGGGGTCGAGTCCACCTGCAGTGGCCCCATCTGCATTTCCCAGTTGCCTGGGGAGAAGGCCAAGTGAAGACAGGGCCACAACGGCAGCTTAGTTTTGAGCATATGCTTGCATTTCCTCTCCCCTGCAAATGCAGACAGTCCTGCAGGGTTCTGCCTAACACACGAAGGATGGAAAGAACGAGGAAGTAATGCTCCCAAATGTTTGTGCGATCTAAGCTACTGAGGGATGCTGGACCAAAGCCGTACAGATGCTTTCTTTTCCGTAATGCGTCTCAAACACTGAAGCGTGAAGGGTGACATTTTATGCTACTGGCCTATTCCCTTGGTTCTTTTGCTTTCGATTACAATAAAAATTATTCTAATGCAAAACCCATAGAAAATTGGTAACTCGGAATCTGGCCAGATGAATTGTCACATCAGACCATGCTCTAGGAATAACTATTAAAAGTGAAAAAATATTAACTTTCCAAATGTCTAGTCTACCCATTTTCCCTGGCTGGGGCTCAGTGTCCTACTCTGTACAATTGGGGAGTTGACCTACTTTCAAGGATCTTTCCAGATTGAATGTTCTTTGGTTCTTTGAAAGGAAGCCTTACACCATTCCACGATCGGCTCCATGTCCCATCATCACGAGAGTGGTCCTCGTTTTGCTGAACGGTGTTCATTTGCTCTTTCATTCACTTATCCGTTCATTGAACAAATGCTGAGTGCCTACAATATTCCAGACGCTGCTATACACAGAGCTGTAGGACAAACTATGGATACGGCAAAGTCGTGGTCCTCGTGGGCTTGGATTCTTATGGGGATCACAATCAAACATTAAAAAATATATACGTATACATATAAAAGTGATATGAACCAGCACAGAAAGACAAACACTGCATGATCTCACTTATATGTGAAATGTAAAAAAGTTGAACTCATAGAAACAGAGAGTAAAGCAGTGGTTAATGGAGGCTGAGGAGTTGGGGGATTGGGGTCCAAGGACACAAAGATGTTGGTCCAAGGACACAAAATTTTAGTTAGACAAGAGGAATGAGTTCAAAAGATCAACTGTAAGACACGGTGACTACAGTTAGTAATAATACATTGTATATTTGAGAATTGCTCAGAGAGTAGCTTTTGTCTCACCACAAAAAATGATGAGTATGTGAGATAATCCATGTGTTAAATAGCTTGATTTAGCTATTCCACAATGTATACATGTATCAAAATGCCATGTTGTACCCCATGAATATAGATAATTTTTACTTGTCAATTAAAAAAAATTAAATATACAGCATAATGTGATATAGTATAACGTAATACAAATCGATTAGTAGTAAGTGCTATGAAGAAAAATCAAACAGGGTAGGGATCATGGGATAAGGAATGCTATTTCTTAGACAAGGTGGTCGAGAAAGTCATCTCTGAGAACGTGGCATGTTTGTGCAGACAGCGGAGCAGGGGAGGGGCCGTGCGGGTGTCGGGGAAGATCGCGCCGGGCAGGGGCATGTGCCTGGCGTGGAAGGACACCGGGACCGTGGGGAAACGGGCCGCGCCCTGGGGGAGAAGCTCTAGAGCTAGCACAGCGCAGCAGCACTGCTAAGAGCCGGTGTTGTGAGCAAGGCTCGTTGCTAGGCACTGGGGGCGCCAGAGATAAAACACGGTCTGCGCTGGAGGACGCTTCTGAGGGACACCCGTGCATCTGCGGGACGGGTGCCCCCGTGGTGCGGGGAGGCGCGTGGCAAGCGTCAGCGCGTGGTGCAGATGCTAGCTGCGAAGGAGCTCTGGCGGGGGCTGGGGCAATCGGAGACGCCTGGCCCAACTGGGGGAGTTTAATCTGGACCTTGAGGAAAGGGCCCGGCGGACGCAGAGGCAGACCGTTCCGACAAGGAGGGTGGGCGCGGGGACACGGCGGAGTGGGCTTGGCCTAACTGGCGGTGGCTTGGTCGGAACCAAAGCGCCTCACAGCAGAGCAATGGGGAGCAAGGGGTGTGAAGAGGCTGAACAGGGAGGAAGGAGCCGGCCGGACCCTGTGTGCTAAGGCCGAGCAAGAAGGAGCTTCTCTCACTCCAGATGCGTCATGACTGGGGGCAGGACTCTGATGCTGCTGCTCTGGGAGAGGGTCAGCAGGTTCCCCTGAGGCCCCATCTCTCCCAGTGCGAAAGGGATGTTTACCTCATGTGCCACCAGGCCGCACCTGCCCTGGTAAGGCAGTCCTGCCCCCAGGGGCCAGCTAAGGAAGGATGCAGGCTCTGCATGCTTTGCAGAGACAACGGAGCAGGGGAGTGGGCCGTGCGGGGGGCCAGGGAGACCCAGGCAGCGTCCTTCCTCGTGTGAACGGCTGCTCTCTGCACTCCGCCCAGGCCCTGCCGGTGCTCAGGGGCCTTGTGACTAGGCGTCGCCTTTCTGAAAACCAACACGACTTGTCCAGAAATGAGCCTGTCTCCATCCCAGCCTGTCTTCCTGTCTCTGCCCCTGAACATGCAGACGTGTAAGACCCCAGTGTGCTAGAGCACGGGTTGGAGCCTGGGGCATCGGGCCATCTGTCCACTGAGGACTGCGGGTGTGGGATGCTCCCAGGGCCGGACTCTGAGCCGTGCTCGCCAGCAGCACACTGGTGCCTGCCTGCTGCCACCATCTATGAGATAATGTCTCTCCATTTTGGGACTGTGACATAGTTACATCAGACCTCAATGGCCAGTGCTCACATTCCAGGCCTGAGACCAGTGTGACAGCAGAGAAACCTGAGCCGCGAGGGACATTCTCAGGCTCAAAAATCACAAACCCGACAGGGAAAGGAATTTGATCAGAAAACGACACCATTTGGGTTATTTTAATGCCTGGATTTGAGCTGCCCTTTAAGCAGAGCCCCTTCTGTGGCAGGACTTTAGTACCAAGTGACGCTGGCAGATGACTTTCACTTGTTTTTAAGTGTAGACCAAGGTCATGTTTGGCTCGGGCACACTAACGTGGAGTGCAGACTGTGGGCGACAGGGTAAGCCCTGGCTCAGGCCTGTTTTTCCGTGCACACAGTTGCAGGCTGCCGAGGCAGACGCCAGGTTCTGAGGCTTTGCAGCCAATGACCTGGTGTGAGTGCAGAGAGAGTTCCTCCTGTCCTGCAAGTATGACTCCTGAAACTTCTAGGCTTATTGAGGCACGGTCGTGTTGAATGCCATCTATGTAAATTCTTTGATCATCTGGAACTTGCAATGAAGAGGCAGAGACAATTGTTAACCACTCTGAGAGGTCACCATCAGTCGATCAATCAGCTTACGAATCAGGAAACATTTGTGTATCTACTATTTGCTGAGCATTTTGTTATATGCAGTGGAGATACAAACCAACACACGACATAGTCCGTATTCTCAAAAATTACATAACGAAGGTGCAAAAAACAGGATTTGTACTCAGAGAACTATAAACAAATGCTCAAATATTCAAATGGCCTGGACTGATAACAATTCTAGTGGACAAGAAATAGCATGAAAAAGATCTGGAGGTAGCAATAAACATGCGACCATTATAATGAGTTACCCTAACTAACCCTTTTATCCCGAAGACTGACAGTTAGAAGACCTTTTCCCCAGAAGAGTGGCAGAGTCTGCCTTCAGGCTGTCAGTAATATTAGATGAGCGTGCTTGGTTTAAAAATTTTAAAAATTTAAGAGGGTTGACACCCTTCCCAGAGCAAGCGGGTGCCGCATGGTTTACCGGCGAAGGACTGAATAGAGTGCCCGGAGCCCTTAGTTCTAGACCTACTGAACACGAAGACCTGGGAAGAGTTTTTCATCGAAATGCTGAGAACTTTAGCTTCCCATCTGTATATTAAGAATATTATGGTGTAGGGCAGCAGAACGTCACTGAGTTAGAAGCTGGGAGACTCAGATTGTAGTCTTGGCTTTGCCAACAAAGACAAACATTTTTTGTGCGTTGTGTGCTAGAGGTTATTCTTAAATATATTGAGTCATCCAGCCCCCTCGCCCACCCAATCTCTGAGGAGAGCACCATTCTTATGCTCATTTGATGGGTAAGGCACAGAGGTTCGCAATCATTCCCCCAAGGACACAGAGCTGGGATGCTCCCGTGTGCCCACAGGGCCCCTGTTCTTGATCCTTGTCCTGTTGCTTCCCAATAAACTGGGCGGATCATCTTGGGCAGGAGACAAGCTCTCTGCATTTCAGTCTCCTCTTCAGTAAAGTAAGGACATGAATAACTTCCCCAATTACCTTAAACAGTGATTGTCAAGATCTAAATAAAATATTGGATGGGAAACACTGTGTGACTTAGAAATGCCTGCACATGCATACAGTAGGAATGATGCGCAAAGAGGAATGAGTAAAGACAGAGCGAGAGGCTGATAGAAAATCTAAGCAAATACTTTGGTTATCAACACCCCGGCCATCTTGGGAAAGAGCAAATAGTGGTTAATAGGTCCTTGGATGCCATGAAAAGTTTGGGGTGTGCTTATCCTTCAAATCTGCATAATATCTTTAATCAACTTGATTTTGGCAGGTTTAAGGAGGGAAAATGTAGGATAGGAACTTTTTGTCCTAGAAGCCCAGAGAAGGCAAGGATAATCCCCTCAGGAAGAGAATCCCAAGGCTTCTTTCCTACCTTCCTTTCTTAAACTGAGACCCAAATGAGGTGGAAGAAAATCTCTACTGTGATGAAATAAAATCATTCATTCATTTCAGGACAAATATGTGGAGAGTATCATCACTGTTCCACAAACTGGCCATGACCTAAGAGAGTTTCTGCTCTCTGATAGTATAAAGTGGAATAGGTCTTATCCATGATCCCATCCAACTTGTTTTTTTAGAGGCGAGGTCTCCTGTTGCCCAGTCTGGGCTCAAGCGATCCTCTTGCCTCAGCCTCCTAAGTAGCTGGGACTACAGGTACGCACCACGCCCAGCTAATTTTTGTTTGTTTGTTTGTTTGTAGAGATGGGTTATCACAATTTTGCCCAGGCTGGTCCTGAATTCCTGGCCTCAAGTGATCCTCCCACCTCAGCCTCCCGAAGTGGCTGGGGTTACAGGTGTGAGCCACTGTGCCCGGCCTCAATCCAACTTCTTTGTATGGAAGAAACCGAAGTCAGGGAAGTAAAGAGATTTGTCCATGATCAGTAGGGCCCACGGAGAGAAGCCAGCTCTTCTGATGCTAAGCAAATATGCGTTTCTCCCCATTTCATTGCTTTCCTTTTGGGCAGGTTTTGGGTGAGTGGGAATTTGCTCATGATCCGTATCATGCCCCTGTGACAATTCCAAAGAATGTACTTTTTAAAAACAATCTCATCTCTGAAATGGCTCCATCTCTGCCTTTGTATTGCCTAAAGAGTTAAATAGGCACAATCTATACAGGTCTCATGATACTATTAATCACCTGTTTTCCTGTGGCAAGGAAGTACTTCCCTTTAAGAGTGAAATCAGCACCCTTACGCCAGTATGTGCTCCTGTGAGCTGAAACAGTGAGTGACAGCCATTAAACACTAAGGAATCCCCAGGAAGCTGGCTTTCTCCTCCCCTCGATGCCTTCCCCTTTCACATACCAGTGGCAGAGACTTTCCTACTGACACAGAGAATTTGCTTCCTTTGGTGTTACTGCTCCCTCCCACTCTAGCTCAGCATCATAAACAACACGAAATGGGGGGGGGGGGCTTTCACCAGGGGCTGGGCTGGGGTTGGAGAGTCTGTTAGTGGAAAAAACTCGACACCCTTTTTGAGCCCAGAATTCATCAGATTCTTCCTGCAGCGATAAAGAGGCCCTTTCACCCCAGCAACCAAGAGGCTACAGCTGGATATGTGCTTATGGGATGGGTCACAGCTAAGAGCTGCCGGCCTGGGGTCTGCTTCTGGGGACATTTCCCCCTGAGAGCAGACGGGCAGTCTCGGTTACTGTGGCAACAGGCCTGCCAGAGCTTCACGAGTTTCCGATGGAGGCTGCTACGGCTAGGGAACTGTCTCAGGACCCCCTTCGCGGTTTGAGCTCAAGCACTCCCGAGCCCGGCCGCCCACCACCTTGGTATATTTTCACAGCAGAGGGGAGGTCTGAGAGAGACAAAAGCCCAAGGCTTCACCTTTGCCCGCTGGGAACTTGGTGTTCTTGCTGCTATCTGGTTTAGTGAAGGGGGCTGCGAGGGGTGTGGGCTCTACTGTGGGTGTAGGAAGACGGAAAGAAAATGGCCAGATGGCACTGGGGATTCCAAGCCTACCAGAAGGCAAGAAAAATGTTACTCACTGCCACAAGAAGGCTGCCAACTTCATTATGGATCAAGCAGCTGTGTGCAGGCAGAGTCTGTCACAAGCCTGTCACCGAGCTCTGCATTGGCCAAAGCTCCTTTGAGAATTTGTGAGAGGACAGAATATACAAGGAGAAAACTGTATGCTATGGCACAGTCCTAAATGCTGGAAAAACAATGGTAAACAAGACAATCTGCCTGTAAGGGGTTTACAGCCCAGGAGGGAAGAAACACAGACAAACCTTCCCTAAGGGCAGGTTAGAAAGAAGCTTGGCTGCTCTAGGCGCTTCCCCTTGTGTATGTTTCAAGCAAGTTGTGCTAAGTCCAGACAATTTATGACAGACTTTATTTGAATTTTATTTTTTAAAAAGCAATTCCTTTATTACATTGCCTATCTGTGTAGGTAAAAGGCATATAGACTATGAACAGATGCAATGAACAGTTTTTTGCTTTTACACATCGTCTTTCCCTTTGAGCATTAATTATATTATTCAGTATTTTCTCATTTGTTTTCAGAAATTTTCTCTATGAAGCTGAACTTGCAGAGGTGATTTGAAGAGAGGAAGCTTTATCAGTGTTTCTAGAGGCTATTTTATATTTTCCAATGTCTCAACTGTTTTACCACAGATTTTCCACAGAAAGCTCAATAAGTCACTAAATGTTCTGAGTCTCAGAATTTGGACTTAAAGTCAGGAGAAGAGATTTTCATGGCTAAACTTCCTAGTTGTGTGAATAGTTGGGAACATATAAAGAATTTGTCAAAATGTTTAATCTTAGAGTTGGTGGTTATTCTGATTTCACAGATGGGAATATTGGGCCAACCTTCGTCACAGAGTATCAATGGTGGAGCCAAGCACAAGAAAGATCACACATGGAAGGTTTACATACAGCCGTAAGTTGATGTCCATATTAACTGTCAAAAAGACAGTTGGCTAGTGGGACAGCCAAGTCACCCACTAAGACTGATAAGCGGATACAGGAGAAAAAAATTAGGGATAAAGAGAAAGCAATTTTGAGGCTACATGAGAAAAAGAGAAATGACAGCTATGAAGAGTTTTTTTTGAAGGTTTTTCTTTTGTTGCTATTTACTTAGCTTTGTTTTTTCCTAAAGGGTTTCAGAAATGAGCACAGAGAAACAATTGGGTGAGGCAAACCACTGGTCCAAGGCTGCCTACTATAAAAGAGACTAGATCAGGAAAATTTCTATCACTTGGGAAAAATCTACAGCAACCCTAATCCTACAAAGAATTTCGGTCATTCTATCCCAACAGTAGTCATTCTTCCATGTCCAAAACCACACTTGGCGCTTGCTGAAACACAAGCTCTTGCCTCGATCCTCTCCGGCTTACTAAAAGGAGGTACAAGATCCTGCTCTTGCAGGAATAAAGACCGTAGATGCTATTGCTGTCTACACATATGCACACGTGTCCCCCTTCTCTGTGGAGACCAGTGCCATATGCCACTCACAGGCCCACATCTATGCAAGGGACACACCTCTATGTGACGATAGTTTCCGACTCAAACATTTGAGCAACAGATTTCTCTACCTCATCCAAACAGATCCACTGAAAAGGAAACCTTTTGGGTCCTCACCCATATGCGAGATGTAGAAAGCTGTCTGGGAAAGTTCTGGTATTAATTATGCAGCGTTCTCCACTGGAATAAGTGGTTAATCTCAAGGAGGTTTACACTGGAGACTGACCAACCTGCCCCGGGTGGATACAGAACCAGTCTTGGCTCCGGGGACTGTGCCCCATCATATGTTGTACCAATGTGAACTGGCAGGAGGAACGGACTTCGCTGCACAGCAGATGGGATCCTTCCTACACAGGCCTACTCTAAACTACTCTAACTGTATGACCCAAGCACTAAGTTGTCCAGAGTTTCTTTTTGTGACGTGCGTCATTGCTTAGACTCTCAGGCTGAACTTCCTCCTCTGCTTCTCTACCAGTTCTTGCCTTCTTTCCCATCATGGCCTGGGGGCTTGTTCTTCAGGCTCAGAAGGTACAGATGATTTTATCTCCACAGGGCCAACACATTGACCAGATGTCTTAGATTCCTTAGTTTTCATTCTTACGGCATTTCTGCTGGGTTTAGGCAAACGGCTGCAGCAGCAAACTTGGTGGGGAAGACAGCAAGTGCCCTGTGTTAGTGAGGAATTTCTGCTATCCTTTCTTTTCTTCAAGCTTATTACTTTGTTTTTGAAGAGCGGTTATTGTGGTGTCTTAGACATGGCATAGATAAGCTGTTTGAGAAGGTGTGAAATAATAAAAAAAAAAAATTAAACCTGGGACCAAAGAAATTCGAGGATAACTTTAAAGAAGCCAGAGAGCAAGTAGAAGAGAAAGTTGCCTTTATTTTCTTTTCATGGCAATTGCATTCCTTACAAATTTGTGTCTGGGACAGGAAGGAGTTGAGAATATTTTCTTTAGGCAGATTTTTATTTTTATTCTGATCTCAGTGAGATGAAGGAGCAAAGTTGGGGACTGCAGTCTGCAGGGCATGTTGGGTATTTTTATGACTGGATGATTTTAAAAACCATTTTCAAATCAGGATCCATTTTCTTTACCAAGCTGATTGTTTTAGAAACTTGCGGCTCACACAGACTGCAGACAGTGCTGCTTAAAACTGTTCTGACACAGGAAATAAAAACACAATCTTCTTTCATTTCGTATGTGCAGTTGAATAAAGACATAAGGTCCTGAAGATGAAAATCTGCCACCCCCTCATCCCTGCCTCCATCTTCTGTCTCCAGCAAATTCTTCTTTCATTGGATTTATTCACATATTCTACCTCTTAAAGTTAATAAGCATAATCTTTTCTTTGATTAAACTTCAGCATTTATTCTGTACTTACTACGCACTAGGCATGTAGATATAGAGAAGCTGGGGAGGCACAGGGGTGTGCTAGGACTGAGAGAGATACAAGATATGTTCATTGCCCTTGAAAAATTATAATCTGTTACTGAAGACCTCATATACATGCACATAGACTTGAGACAGTGTAAATGACTCAGAGGAAGGAGAAAGAGTTTTGGCTGGTGCCATCAGATAATGCTTCACGAGAAGGGGGAACTTGAATTGGCCCTGACAGGTAGAGGGGGCCCACCTGCCCAGCTGCAGGAGGGAAGGTGATCTTCCCAGTGGAAAGGAGAGTGTGGGCCAAAGAACGGAAGCAGGACAGAGCAAGGTTTGGGGCAGACTGCAAATCCCTGGATCTGTGAAGCTTTCTCCTCCAATCTCCTGCCTCGACTATCTCTATGATACATTCTGTCCCTAAGAAAATTCCCTACTGTCAACCAAGCCCACGTGATCCTCCTAGAGACTCAGGAGGCCTTAATGAAAGGTGCCCCCACTATCATGAAAGAATCGTGTGCACTTACAGATAGCAGAAGGCACACCTGGAACGTTACCACACGAAGCTGCGAAGGAGCTGGCCTGCCGTCCCCTTGCTGAATCTGGACTCCATACAAGCAGCATTTGTAAAGGACGTAAACTCCAAAAGGTTTTCCTCTCTTAACAAGGGCTGTCCTACTTGGTGCCGAGGCATGAAAGGCAGACATTTCACATCGACACTCGTGGTCACCCTTTTGGATAGTTACAGGAGCAGGGTGAGGCTTCAACGAGGGCTTATGAGAAAGGGCGGATGACCTGGGCTTGCAAGTCACCAAATCCAGTTCGACCCGGTACAGACAAGTCATAGCTTCTGGAGACATATTACTCTCTTTATCTGCAAGTAGGACTTCTGTGTTCAAGCCAGGTCTCTACCCTCGTGGGGTAATCCAAGTTTCTGGAAGCATCACAGCCAACCCTCCTTGCTTACGGCAGGGTGCAGCAGTGACATGGAACAAAGGTGCAGGGAAAAAAAGCCCAAGTGTGGGTTACTTAATTATAAACCACAGACTTGCCTTCTTAACCACTGTAACACTTTAATATTAAAATTAGCTTTCACTTCCCAAATAAACACTGACTTGTGACAAGGAATCTACTTTGGTTTAAAAAGAGATAACATCACTTCAAGAAATGTTTTCTAAGTTTGGGTCTTGATACGACTACTTTCACGTTGTTTTTCTTTTATTCTTCCTTCCCGACCTTCCACATCCCAGAGTCAGTTTGCTGCTGACTTCTACAGAAGCACCTGCCAGGAAGGTTTGCAGGGAAGACACGCAGGGACAGAGCCAGGAGTCCTCTGCATCCTCTCACACGCTCGTTTCTGGTTCCAAGAAAGCAGAGTTAAAATGGACTTTCAGACCAGACACAGGTGAGGATGACAGGAGGTGGCAGGGAGGCTCGGCAGATCTGAGAGCAGCAGAGCGTATCTGCCAAGGTGACTGCTGGTGCCGGAATTCCTCTACCACTTCAGAGTGGCCTCTGCGTCACACACCGTTGCTACTGAGTCACAGAAGGAAAAATGTTCTGATGATTTTCACTTGTGTCTTGCTTGACACTTAAACATTCTTTCTTTCTTTCTTTTTTTAAACCAGCCAGTGTTGTCTTTGTATAACAAGAAATATCAGCTAAGGCTTAGGATATGGAAGTCATGTTTGGGTAATGTCCTCCTCACTGCCTTTCTCCTAAGAAATCCTATTTGGTGTGTAGCAGCATCTCTCATCATTTATACCACAAAGGAGTGGCGGATATTTGCTAGTTGAAATTCACCCCTCAATGATTGCATTCTCTTGTCTTCAAGGCAGCGGGAGTGACTACTGCCCTGTGATTTCTGGCATTCCCAGAGGTGCCAAGTTACGGCAGAGCTAGCCCAGTTAGGCCTTCAACTACAAAATCATCATGGTTTCCCTTCCTCCCCAATTACCATTCCTCCCCTGTTCCTTCCCCTGTCATACCCAGCAGCATTGGCCAACCTTCTTCTTCTCATCCTGGGAAAACACATCTTGCTCCAGTGCAAAGGAAGACTGGACAAACAGCAGGTGCTGCGGGGCTGGAGGAGCGGAGGCTGCCAGGACAGCCTGGCTGAGTGTGTTCCTGAAGCCGGGACTCTCCAACGCTCCCCCAGACCGCGGGGTGGGGGCATAATCACGCTGGCGACATTGTCATAGCGCAGCACCTGCATTTCTACCAGGCCTCACCTCAGAGGTGAATCAAAATTTGCATTTTAACCAGATCCCGGATGAATCATATGCACATTGAAGTTCGATGAACTACTCTAACTCACTAGACCAAGGGTCCACAAACTACAAATCCTGGGCCAAATCCAGCCAGCTGCCTATTTTTGTAAATCAAGTTTTACTGGAACACAGCCATACTTATCTGTTTACGAAGTGTCTGTTTTCACGCTACAGTGGAAATGCTGAGTAGTTACAATAGAGACCGTTCAGCTACACAGACTGAAATATTTAGTCTCTAGTCCTTTACAGAAAAAGTTTCTTGGCTCTTATACTAGACTATAGACTCCTTAAAACTGAGAACAAGGTCTTATTTTGCTTTGTAAGACAGAAAGGCAATTTGCAGAGTGGTTATGCATGCAGACAGTGTCTATCAATACCCATTCTCTGCTTTTTCCTTGCTAACATCTGATTATTTTTATAAATATCTGACCTTCAAGGAAGGTGACCTCATCTCCAGGGGTAAATACTATTGCAAGCCAATGATGGTAACGCTATTCCCAATGTCAGTGGACACAGGGTGGCAGCTCTGGCCAATGAGTCAGGGTAAGAGGGCTTCTGGCAAACGGTTCCCTCATTCTTTAGATGAAAACATGGAAGAGATACCCTGTTCTTCCATGGACGTTATGTCTGGGTGTGAAACCCAGAATTGCACGATGAAGAAGGCAGTGTGAGGGCAGAGCTGACGTGGTTAGAATGACAGAGCAGACAGGTAGAAAGAATCCGGGCCCCTTATGAGGTCCCAGAGTTGCTGAATCACCAAATCTGTGGGTTTACCTATTCATGTACTAATGTTACGAAAAAATAAATTTTCCTAGTAGTTTAATTCCTGTCCAAAGCATCATAACTCATATGGCCAGGGACCATGTTTACACACATTTTTACTCCATCCGGACCTAGCAGCTGTTGTTGGGTGCTATGAGCAAAGGAGGAGTGGATGTTGAAAATGAATAGGCTGGAGAGGGCAAAGAAAGACTCAAGAATGTTCAGGGTTAGAAAAATCAAAACCACAATGAGATATCACCTCACACCTGTCAGGATGGCCATTATAAAAAGGAAAAACAAAATATAACAAGTGTTGGTAAGGATGTGGACAAACTGGAGCCCTTGTACACTGTTGGTGGAATGTAAAATGGTGCAGCCATACGGAAAACAGTATGAAGCTTCTTCAAAAAATTAAAAATAGAACTACTGCATGATCCAGCCATCCTACTTCTGGGTATTTATCTAAAAGCAGGGTCTTGAAGAGATAGTCGCATTCCCTCGTACAATGCAGCACTCGTCACAATAACCAAGATGTGAAGGCAACCTAAATGGTCGTTGGATGGATGAAGAAAATGCAGTATACCCATATGATGGAATATTTTCAGCCTCAAAAAAGAAGAAATTCTGTCACACGCCACAAAATGGATGAACCTGGAGAACACTATGCTAAGCGAAATAAGCCGGTCATAAAAAGACAGACACCGCGTGACTCCACCTATGTGAGGTATCTCACGCAGTCAAGCTGACAGAAGCAGAAACTAGAATGACAACGTTAGAGGCTGGGGCAAGGGGGAAGCAGAGACCTGCTGTCCAGTGGGTATAACGCTCTAGTTGCGCAAGGCGGAGAGCTTGCAGAGCCCTGCCGCGCAGCACTGTGCTGCTTATCGTTGACAACGTGCTGTGCGCTTAATTTGTTAAGAGGGTAGATCTCACATTGTGTTTCTTCACAACAATGAAAAAAAACCTACCTTGTAAACTGGAAATTCCAACTGGAAATTGGAGCAGCTTGTATTAAAGGTTTAGAATATATTCTCCTTTTATATTTTACTATTAAGCCTAATTCACAAATGTGAAAATGAAAATGTGAGTTGTCTCTGATGAGTAAGTATAGCTTTCTTAAATTCAAATAAGCAATGGCAGGATTGTATTTAGAATCTGACAGAGAGAACACAGCATCACCCCCTTCCTCTTTTTTATGTGATACTAAGATAGGGGAAAGGGCTTTGGTCTTATCTCAAATATTAAAATTCTGACTTAAATGAATAACATTTAGTCAAAAGTAAATGTTAAAAAAAAAAAAAAAGTCCTGGATTAGTACAGGCCCAATTCTTCACTGCCTTTTATCGCTGTCCCTAGTATCTCTTCCGGACAAATGCAGCCCTCTCTCAAGGCTACTCTCTTGCTGTATGAACCTATTATTTCCATTCCGAGTAGAAGGAAGGTCTGAGGACAGCTTATCTTTTGGGGGCCAGTGGAGCAGAGGTGGAACTCTTATGTAACAAGAAATAGAAGTAAGTTCACTGGACTGTGTCAAAAGATTCCTTAGAATTTATAGCCCTGGGGATGTCATGGTATTGTCCAGTTGTCAACTTAATGATTTTGTGCCACACATGAGCCAGAACTGGCAGCAGATTCAAAGCTACAAAGGTGGCTAAATACAAGTGAGGGGAAGGTATGCGGAGAATGAGGCAGAAAACAGGGCTGCCCACCTACACCTACCCAGAATAGCATCTTGGCCCTCACTGACCGAGCTAAAGGACCAGCTCTAATACGTTGTCCAGCTGGACCCCTGCAGGTACTCACCAATGGTGGAGACGCTGAGCTCTGCCTGTGAAAGTATAGGGTGGGAGATGCTTCAAGAACTTTGGAGCCATACCATCATTGTAATAATCAACTTTTAAGGCTGGAACGGCCCATGATACATTATTTCATTCACCTCCTTGCCTTTGGCAAGAATAGCACACCTAAGCCTCCGAAGTACATCAGAACACAACTGATGGTTAAAAGCCTCTAGAGGGGCAAAAAGGAAAAAGATTTCACAACTTTCTTCCACAAACCACTTTAATTGTGCGCTTGTCACCTACTTCACGGTCTAAGAAACCTGACACTTGCTCTTCACACCAGCTGGGAGGGTCTCACATTCAGTGGAAACAGGGTGCTAACAGGCAAGGGTGAAGCTAAAGTGACACCCTCGAAACCTCTTTGCCAGCTGTTCACATACGTTTAACGTACAGCACTTCCCTTGGGACTTTCCATCTGCCTGCTTTTCTACTAGCAATGCCTCTTAAGTGTTCCTTCTTTCTAACACACGCTGCGGCCTGACAGGGCACCTTTACCTTCATTGCTGCTGTTCTTAAAGACTAATTAGAGCCTTAAGGAACAGGAAATAAAAAGCTATTCCCTGCAAATTTGCTAATATTATCTGTTCAGAGTAAAAGGTCCCTGCCCAAAACTTATGCAGAGAGACCCCTTCATCACCTGGCTTCCTAATCTTTGGGCATTCTCAGCCATGGGGCAAGTGCTTTCCCTTCTCTTTGGAAACACAGGCTGAATATGCAACTTGCCAAGTGGTTTTGCTGAAGATAGACGGAAGGTCACTAATTCAAAAACTCATATTGCTCTTGTGCAGGGGGTTGAGAGGAAAGCTAATAAATAAAATCTGTGGTGCAACTCCCTGTCAGGAAAGGGTGTGAAGGGTGGGGTGGATTTACCAGAAGCTTTGGCAGTCTGCTTTGAAGTCTTCTGGACAGGAAAAGTGTAGCCACCCAGGGAAGCAGCCTTCATGACATCCTCCATAAGCTGATATGTTGGAAAACAGCCGATGAGCAAGAAGTCCCTTAAGAAATCTTTTCCTTCGTTCTCCTCCTGGAATTGTTGGGAAACTAGGGAGGACTCAGGGGTCTGGCTTTCAGCAGTGGCCTTGAATGAATTTTCAGTTTCCAGGTGGGAACAGAGAGCTCAGAAGATTGTTTTCTCCTCCAAGGAAATCTGGCTATAGTTTTACTATTCTATCCAGAGCTTGTGTGTTAGTGGATTAAGTACACGTGTGCACAGGGCCAGGCTTTTGGCAAACAATGATAGGGAGGAGGGCAAATGGAGAAGCAAAAGGGGCTCATTCCTCTACCTCACAGCTTCCTTTTCTAAAGGAAACAGGATCTACTCACCAGCAACAATTCAAACACCACAAAATGGACATGGAACTGGATGAGCATGCAATTGGGATAAAGATCCCCCCATTGCCTGCTACAAATGGAATAGAACCGGAGGGGAGAATTGAGCCACTGACCCGTGCCTTCTGAGCTACATCCTAGTTCCAGAAGGCACAGGCTTCCTGACTGCTCTCTGGGTGGCTGAATAACTCCCCTTTCCTGAACTTGGAAGAATGTGTGAATAACCTACGGCTAAGGGGAGACACCCATCCTCTTAGGGTTGCCTGGGGTATCTGAGGCAGAGGTGGTTGTAGCAGACTCCTCAGCAGAGGCACTGAGATCCAAGAATTCCAGGATGATGTCCCCAAGGCAGAAAATTAAATGCCTGAAACAAATGGACAAAACAACTTAGAGGGGGGTCTGGCTCAATCGGGAAACACAAGATCCTGTTTATGGACATTTACTTTCTCCTCCCATGACTGATACTCTAAACTTTAATAGCTTGATGAAGCCTCTGCCATGAAATTAATGTTTGTTGAACTAATAAAGGCTACGACTCCAATAAAGGCAAGCATAGTACTTGAGACGAGGTTTTATAAAATTCCATTTCTCTTTAGATAGTTACATTAGCACATCAGCACTGCTCTGAAGAACTGTGAGGGAAAATCCTTGTGATGTCAGGTTACTAGGAGTTTTCAGAGATTCTGATTATTGCTGTTTCTCATAATTAATCACTATAAATTTACAGGCTGCCTTGCAGGCAATGAGGCAAAACCAGGACCCTTGAGGAGTGGAAGTTAATAGACATAGTCTACTTTGGGACAGGGTTTGAGAGAGGAATGCAAGATTACTTAATGCTTTCCAGAAGCATTCCAGCCCAAGAAATGAAGTCTATCCCTTCTGGATGATTCTACAAGCCTGGTCCCTTTATCAGTCTCACTATCTGGCCTACTATGCCTTGTCATTAAGCAAAGATAACTCCTGATCCTAACACTAATCGTAGCTTTGCTATGAGGCCATAACCCTACGTTGAAAAATCATACAGCATATCATACACAGGCCAGGGCATGCTCTCACAGGGCTGGTGGATGCTGGAAGAGCGTGGAACAAGCCTACAGCCTAAAAGGGCATTTTCAGCAGCTCACATGGGGGCCTGCATAGAGTTCTTCCAAACGGAAATGGTAGTTGATCCAAGAGTAGCTTACTACCACATGATAACCTGCTCTGAAGCCTGAAAGGGTGGATTTTACTTAGTGTGTGTAGATTTGGACATCACACCTTGCAATCAGGGGCCCAGCACCAGTAAAGACTACACTCCCGTTTTTCCAAATGTGGGCTTTTCACTTAGAAACCTTAGATACCTCTGAAACCAGAGACAGCCGTGGTTATGCTGATGTTGAGTACATGTTTTTCAGCCTACCTGTTGATGAGGGGTTGTTGTAGTGACTCCAGGACTAGACCCCAGCTCAGCTGACATCTGTTCACCCCAAGGATTTCTACTACAAAGTCTGATAAGGAGAAAACAGATGGGATTTTCACATTACCATCGAAGCCCTAGACTCTAAGGAGATTCTCTCCCCAGGATCTCTGTCGTCTTCACACAGCTTGGCTATGTCTGGCATACCTTTAAACCACATAGCCAAATGACAATCCTCAGAAAACAGGGAAAAGCTAAGAAGAATATGTTCCTTAAGTTAGGTGTTTAAATAAGAATGATCCTCAAAAAATAATTTTGTAACCTGCCACCAAAGTGCAGGTACTACTTCTGATGTCACAGTTCAGGCTGGCAAAGAGAGGGTTAATAAGCGTAAATAAAACTGAGGGTCCAGAACTGAGTTCACTGCTACTCCCTGGTTACCACAGCCACAGGCAACAAGCTACCTTCCCTGCCCTCCAAAAACAACACAGAGCGAGAGGGAAAAACCTTCTCAGGCTTTGTTTTCACTTACTGCCAAGGACCAAGCCTCCTACTCAATGGCTGCAATTTACCAAGTCTGAGCTTCTGGAGGACATGTCATTTTCTTCCCTGGTCCCAAATGCCATGAGTTGGCAGAGCACCCAACGTCCTCACCTGGTAGGAGCAGCTCTGAGACCTGCCCCTGTAGGGAGGAGGGCACAGTTTCCCCAGGCCTGCCCAAAAGTTATTAACCCAAATATCTGTGGATTCTCACCTGGTATTTAGGGTACAGCCACAGTGGTCCTTCCCATTCCCTCGGCATCACCTCGGTGAGGGATACAAGAATCGCAGCCCTGATCATTTTCCTCTTAGCCTGAGAGCTGGTGGGTCAATGGGTTTTGAGTTTAGCCTCATTCAAGGCCCTTTTAAAACCAGGGAGGGGCATGTGGAAACGGTGGCAAAGCAGGATGAAAGGGGAATAGCTACGAGTATAACTGATCCCACCGGTCCCATTACCTGGCAGGACTCCCACCAGGCTCTGCAAAGCCTGTTTCTCAGTAGCCACTTTCTGCTCCCGAGTCCTTGCAGGCCGAGGAAACTTGGGCAAAACTCCACCAGGCCAGATGGACTCCCGAAGAAGCCGGAGGTACTGCACCCAACGCTGTGGACTTGTTAGATTAGCCACCTGCACCTCTAGCCACCTGTGGTGGAAGAGAGAAGGAAGCTCAGATGAACATGAAAGGAAGGGTGTGTGCAGCAAGGCAAGGGACTGAATGTTTGTGTCCCCCCATTCGTATGCTGAAATGCTAATCCCCATGGTGATGGTATTAGGAGGTGGGGCCTTTGGGAGGTGATTAG
>NW_012145967.1:1284778-1329606 GCF_000956105.1 Propithecus coquereli
GGTAAATACTATTGCAAGCCAATGATGGTAACGCTATTCCCAATGTCAGTGGACACAGGGTGGCAGCTCTGGCCAATGAGTCAGGGTAAGAGGGCTTCTGGCAAACGGTTCCCTCATTCTTTAGACGAAAACATGGAAGAGATACCCCTGTTCTTCCACGGACGTTATATCTGGGTGTGAAACCGAGAATTGCACGATGAAGAAGGCAGTGTGAGGGCAGAGCTGACGTGGTTAGAATGACAGAGCAGACAGGTAGAAAGAATCCGGGCCCCTTATGAGGTCCCAGAGTTGCTGAATCACCAAATCTGTGCGTTTACCTATTCATGTACTAATGTTACGAAAAAATAAATTTTCCTAGTAGTTTAATTCCTGTCCAAAGCATCATAACTCATATGGCCAGGGACCATGTTTACACACATTTTTACTCCATCCGGACCTAGCAGCTGTTGTTGGGTGCTATGAGCAAAGGAGGAGTGGATGTTGAAAATGAATAGGCTGGAGAGGGCAAAGAAAGACTCAAGAATGTTCAGGGTTAGAAAAATCAAAACCACAATGAGATATCACCTCACACCTGTCAGGATGGCCATTATAAAAAGGAAAAACAAAATATAACAAGTGTTGGTAAGGATGTGGACAAACTGGAGTCCTTGTACACTGTTGGTGGAATGTAAAATGGTGCAGCCATATGGAAAACAGTATGAAGCTTCTTCAAAAAATTAAAAATAGAACTACTGCATGATCCAGCCATCCTACTTCTGGGTATTTATCTAAAAGCAGGGTCTTGAAGAGATAGTCGCATTCCCTCGTACAATGCAGCACTCGTCACAATAACCAAGATGTGAAGGCAACCTAAATGGTCGTTGGATGGATGAAGAAAATGCAGTATATCCATATGATGGAATATTTTCAGCCTCAAAAAAGAAGAAATTCTGTCACACGCCACAAAATGGATGAACCTGGAGAACACTATGCTAAGCGAAATAAGCCGGTCATAAAAAGACAGACACCGCGTGACTCCACCTATGTGAGGTATCTCACGCAGTCAAGCTGACAGAAGCAGAAACTAGAATGACGACGTTAGAGGCTGGGGCAAGGGGGAAGCAGAGACCTGCTGTCCAGTGGGTATAACGCTCTAGTTGCGCAAGGCGGAGAGCTTGCAGAGCCCTGCCGCGCAGCACTGTGCTGCTTATCGTTGACAACGTGCTGTGCGCTTAATTTGTTAAGAGGGTAGATCTCACATTGTGTTTCTTCACAACAATGAAAAAAAACCTACCTTGTAAACTGGAAATTCCAACTGGAAATTGGAGCAGCTTGTATTAAAGGTTTAGAATATATTCTCCTTTTATATTTTACTATTAAGCCTAATTCACAAATGTGAAAATGAAAATGTGAGTTGTCTCTGATGAGTAAGTATAGCTTTCTTAAATTCAAATAAGCAATGGCAGGATTGTATTTAGAATCTGACAGAGAGAACACAGCATCACCCCCTTCCTCTTTTTTATGTGATACTAAGATAGGGGAAAGGGCTTTGGTCTTATCTCAAATATTAAAATTCTGACTTAAATGAATAACATTTAGTCAAAAGTAAATGTTAAAAAAAAAAAAAAAGTCCTGGATTAGTACAGGCCCAATTCTTCACTGCCTTTTATCGCTGTCCCTAGTATCTCTTCCGGACAAATGCAGCCCTCTCTCAAGGCTACTCTCTTGCTGTATGAACCTATTATTTCCATTCCGAGTAGAAGGAAGGTCTGAGGACAGCTTATCTTTTGGGGGCCAGTGGAGCAGAGGTGGAACTCTTATGTAACAAGAAATAGAAGTAAGTTCACTGGACTGTGTCAAAAGATTCCTTAGAATTTATAGCCCTGGGGATGTCATGGTATTGTCCAGTTGTCAACTTAATGATTTTGTGCCACACATGAGCCAGAACTGGCAGCAGATTCAAAGCTACAAAGGTGGCTAAATACAAGTGAGGGGAAGGTATGCGGAGAATGAGGCAGAAAACAGGGCTGCCCACCTACACCTACCCAGAATAGCATCTTGGCCCTCACTGACCGAGCTAAAGGACCAGCTCTAATACGTCCAGCTGGACCCCTACAGGTACTCACCAATGGTGGAGACGCTGAGCTCTGCCTGTGAAAGTATAGGGTGGGAGATGCTTCAAGAACTTTGGAGCCATACCATCATTGTAATAATCAACTTTTAAGGCTGGAACGGCCCATGATACATTATTTCATTCACCTCCTTGCCTTTGGCAAGAATAGCACACCTAAGCCTCCGAAGTACATCAGAACACAACTGATGGTTAAAAGCCTCTAGAGGGGCAAAAAGGAAAAAGATTTCACAACTTTCTTCCACAAACCACTTTAATTGTGCGCTTGTCACCTACTTCATGGTCTAAGAAACCTGACACTTGCTCTTCACACCAGCTGGGAGGGTCTCACATTCAGTGGAAACAGGGTGCTAACAGGCAAGGGTGAAGCTAAAGTGACACCCTCGAAACCTCTTTGCCAGCTGTTCACATACGTTTAACGTACAGCACTTCCCTTGGGACTTTCCATCTGCCTGCTTTTCTACTAGCAATGCCTCTTAAGTGTTCCTTCTTTCTAACACACGCTGCGGCCTGACAGGGCACCTTTACCTTCATTGCTGCTGTTCTTAAAGACTAATTAGAGCCTTAAGGAACAGGAAATAAAAAGCTATTCCCTGCAAATTTGCTAATATTATCTGTTCAGAGTAAAAGGTCCCTGCCCAAAACTTATGCAGAGAGACCCCTTCATCACCTGGCTTCCTAATCTTTGGGCATTCTCAGCCATGGGGCAAGTGCTTTCCCTTCTCTTTGGAAACACAGGCTGAATATGCAACTTGCCAAGTGGTTTTGCTGAAGATAGACGGAAGGTCACTAATTCAAAAACTCATATTGCTCTTGTGCAGGGGGTTGAGAGGAAAGCTAATAAATAAAATCTGTGGTGCAACTCCCTGTCAGGAAAGGGTGTGAAGGGTGGGGTGGATTTACCAGAAGCTTTGGCAGTCTGCTTTGAAGTCTTCTGGACAGGAAAAGTGTAGCCACCCAGGGAAGCAGCCTTCATGACATCCTCCATAAGCTGATATGTTGGAAAACAGCCGATGAGCAAGAAGTCCCTTAAGAAATCTTTTCCTTCGTTCTCCTCCTGGAATTGTTGGGAAACTAGGGAGGACTCAGGGGTCTGGCTTTCAGCAGTGGCCTTGAATGAATTTTCAGTTTCCAGGTGGGAACAGAGAGCTCAGAAGATTGTTTTCTCCTCCAAGGAAATCTGGCTATAGTTTTACTATTCTATCCAGAGCTTGTGTGTTAGTGGATTAAGTACACGTGTGCACAGGGCCAGGCTTTTGGCAAACAATGATAGGGAGGAGGGCAAATGGAGAAGCAAAAGGGGCTCATTCCTCTACCTCACAGCTTCCTTTTCTAAAGGAAACAGGATCTACTCACCAGCAACAATTCAAACACCACAAAATGGACATGGAACTGGATGAGCATGCAATTGGGATAAAGATCCCCCCATTGCCTGCTACAAATGGAATAGAACCGGAGGGGAGAATTGAGCCACTGACCCGTGCCTTCTGAGCTACATCCTAGTTCCAGAAGGCACAGGCTTCCTGACTGCTCTCTGGGTGGCTGAATAACTCCCCTTTCCTGAACTTGGAAGAATGTGTGAATAACCTACGGCTAAGGGGAGACACCCATCCTCTTAGGGTTGCCTGGGGTATCTGAGGCAGAGGTGGTTGTAGCAGACTCCTCAGCAGAGGCACTGAGATCCAAGAATTCCAGGATGATGTCCCCAAGGCAGAAAATTAAATGCCTGAAACAAATGGACAAAACAACTTAGAGGGGGGTCTGGCTCAATCGGGAAACACAAGATCCTGTTTATGGACATTTACTTTCTCCTCCCATGACTGATACTCTAAACTTTAATAGCTTGATGAAGCCTCTGCCATGAAATTAATGTTTGTTGAACTAATAAAGGCTACGACTCCAATAAAGGCAAGCATAGTACTTGAGACGAGGTTTTATAAAATTCCATTTCTCTTTAGATAGTTACATTAGCACATCAGCACTGCTCTGAAGAACTGTGAGGGAAAATCCTTGTGATGTCAGGTTACTAGGAGTTTTCAGAGATTCTGATTATTGCTGTTTCTCATAATTAATCACTATAAATTTACAGGCTGCCTTGCAGGCAATGAGGCAAAACCAGGACCCTTGAGGAGTGGAAGTTAATAGACATAGTCTACTTTGGGACAGGGTTTGAGAGAGGAATGCAAGATTACTTAATGCTTTCCAGAAGCATTCCAGCCCAAGAAATGAAGTCTATCCCTTCTGGATGATTCTACAAGCCTGGTCCCTTTATCAGTCTCACTATCTGGCCTACTATGCCTTGTCATTAAGCAAAGATAACTCCTGATCCTAACACTAATCGTAGCTTTGCTATGAGGCCATAACCCTACGTTGAAAAATCATACAGCATATCATACACAGGCCAGGGCATGCTCTCACAGGGCTGGTGGATGCTGGAAGAGCGTGGAACAAGCCTACAGCCTAAAAGGGCATTTTCAGCAGCTCACATGGGGGCCTGCATAGAGTTCTTCCAAACGGAAATGGTAGTTGATCCAAGAGTAGCTTACTACCACATGATAACCTGCTCTGAAGCCTGAAAGGGTGGATTTTACTTAGTGTGTGTAGATTTGGACATCACACCTTGCAATCAGGGGCCCAGCACCAGTAAAGACTACACTCCCGTTTTTCCAAATGTGGGCTTTTCACTTAGAAACCTTAGATACCTCTGAAACCAGAGACAGCCGTGGTTATGCTGATGTTGAGTACATGTTTTTCAGCCTACCTGTTGATGAGGGGTTGTTGTAGTGACTCCAGGACTAGACCCCAGCTCAGCTGACATCTGTTCACCCCAAGGATTTCTACTACAAAGTCTGATAAGGAGAAAACAGATGGGATTTTCACATTACCATCGAAGCCCTAGACTCTAAGGAGATTCTCTCCCCAGGATCTCTGTCGTCTTCACACAGCTTGGCTATGTCTGGCATACCTTTAAACCACATAGCCAAATGACAATCCTCAGAAAACAGGGAAAAGCTAAGAAGAATATGTTCCTTAAGTTAGGTGTTTAAATAAGAATGATCCTCAAAAAATAATTTTGTAACCTGCCACCAAAGTGCAGGTACTACTTCTGATGTCACAGTTCAGGCTGGCAAAGAGAGGGTTAATAAGCGTAAATAAAACTGAGGGTCCAGAACTGAGTTCACTGCTACTCCCTGGTTACCACAGCCACAGGCAACAAGCTACCTTCCCTGCCCTCCAAAAACAACACAGAGCGAGAGGGAAAAACCTTCTCAGGCTTTGTTTTCACTTACTGCCAAGGACCAAGCCTCCTACTCAATGGCTGCAATTTACCAAGTCTGAGCTTCTGGAGGACATGTCATTTTCTTCCCTGGTCCCAAATGCCATGAGTTGGCAGAGCACCCAACGTCCTCACCTGGTAGGAGCAGCTCTGAGACCTGCCCCTGTAGGGAGGAGGGCACAGTTTCCCCAGGCCTGCCCAAAAGTTATTAACCCAAATATCTGTGGATTCTCACCTGGTATTTAGGGTACAGCCACAGTGGTCCTTCCCATTCCCTCGGCATCACCTCGGTGAGGGATACAAGAATCGCAGCCCTGATCATTTTCCTCTTAGCCTGAGAGCTGGTGGGTCAATGGGTTTTGAGTTTAGCCTCATTCAAGGCCCTTTTAAAACCAGGGAGGGGCATGTGGAAACGGTGGCAAAGCAGGATGAAAGGGGAATAGCTACGAGTATAACTGATCCCACCGGTCCCATTACCTGGCAGGACTCCCACCAGGCTCTGCAAAGCCTGTTTCTCAGTAGCCACTTTCTGCTCCCGAGTCCTTGCAGGCCGAGGAAACTTGGGCAAAACTCCACCAGGCCAGATGGACTCCCGAAGAAGCCGGAGGTACTGCACCCAACGCTGTGGACTTGTTAGATTAGCCACCTGCACCTCTAGCCACCTGTGGTGGAAGAGAGAAGGAAGCTCAGATGAACATGAAAGGAAGGGTGTGTGCAGCAAGGCAAGGGACTGAATGTTTGTGTCCCCCCATTCGTATGCTGAAATGCTAATCCCCATGGTGATGGTATTAGGAGGTGGGGCCTTTGGGAGGTGATTAGGGAGTGGGGCTGCAGTCCTCATGAATGGGATGACTGTTCTTACAAAAGAGAACCCACAGAGGTTCCCTGCCCCTTTGGCTATGTGAGGACACGGAAAAAACAGCTGTCTATGAACCAGGGTGCAGGCCCTCATCAGACACCAAATCTGCTGGTGCCTTGATCTTGGACTTCCCAGCCTTCAGAACTGTGAGAAATACATTTCTGTTGTTTATAATCCATCCGGTCTATGGTATTTTGTAGCAGCCCAAATGGACTTAGACCCCACGCATCAAGTGAGCAATCAGAACAGGGCAAAGCAAAGTCAGCACCAACTCTGACAACTGCAACAGCCGATTCAACGACTTGGGAACCACAGGATTTGACCGGAGCAACAGTAATGACAGCGTTATTCACTGAGTATGAGCCACATGCTACACTAGGGGTTTTACAAAACAGAATTCTAAAAGGGCCTTGGTCTCTGGGAGAGGCTGCACACACCACTACAGCTCTCCTCCAGTGAGAAGCATTATAAACTTGTCAGTAACATGTACACGTGGGCTTCAGAGTTAAGTGTTCGTGATTTTTACACAAATCCCTCCCCCTCCCCACCCCAGCCATGTCCAGTTGGTCTTCAAGTTCCTACGACCTGCCTTGAGGATTTCCTACACCTGCCCTTTGCTCCTAACAGTCCTCTCACTGACAAGGCCCTCTCCTCTGCAGGGGCTGAAGTCCGCCCTCCTGGCAAGGCCTGTTTAAACCCCACCTCTCCTCCTTGAAATCCTTCTTGACCACCCCAGCGACAACTGCTCTCCTTTTCCTTAGACCTCCTTAGGCATGCAGTTCTACAGCACAGGTTTGGAGCTAATATTTTACTCTGGAGTATGAATTACTTTATCATGTGTTTATAGCTTTACTTCTTCAACTAAACTATACATGCTGTAGGAGTTCTGTGTCTTGTATTTTTAAAAAACTTTCCATAGTGCCCTGGTGCTCAAGAAATGTTTGTTGATTGACTGGCAATTGTTCTTATTACAATGGAAATGTCCACCCTTGCTCTACTTTCAAAAATGAGTCAATTACTCGGAGCGGACAGATACGCCACATCTGGAGTTCAGTTGAAACCTGGCAAGTGTTTTATATTATTCTTTTTTTGTCTCTGTATTTTTTTTCAGAGCAACATGGTCACTAGCTGAGGTTCAAGACCGTCGAGGCCTCCTCAGTACATACCTCATTTAAGACTGGCATGACTGTTGGTCACGGATGGACAATGAACCACTTCCACTCGTGCACAGAGGACTCTGTTTGGTGCTGCACCACATGGCAGCTCACGCCATTGCTCCTATACCCGCGACACCTGTCGCCCATCCAAGAGCAGAGGGGGTTGCCAAGGCAAACTTTATTTAACCTCCACTCTGCCAGACAGTCTGCATTCCACTCAAGCTGGGCATTCCAGCCTTGGGGGCTGCAATCCCCCAAGCCCAGGGCTCACAAATGGTTCTAAGAATAGGAAGTCTGAAAGGTAATAGCAGGGCAAGAATGGCAGACATCGATGGAGATCAAGAGCGGCACAAAGCTGCTCTTGCCCAAAATAGCCATCACGATCGTATTTGTTATTATTAGGGCTGCATCTCCTTTTTATAGGGCTTTTCATTCAGCGAGCCTAAGACGCCTGATGAAAGGGATCCAGTAGCAAGAATTCCTGTTCTTGTTTACATAAGAGGGTCACCAGAGGGAGGTGGCTGCAATGACCTGGTCAGCTTCTCTGCAGGGGATCAGGTAACTCAAGGTCTCCCTTCTTCACCTCAAGCCACATACACTTCTGTGCCTTACGCTGAGGTGAATGACTATGAGAGGGTCTCATCGAAGTGATTTGAGGGAGAAGGGCAAGGTCTTGCAAGCCAAAATATTTAAGTCCTCTAAGGAGCCAAGAACAAGATACAGTCCACTAGAATTAGTTCTAGCTCAGCTGGTTATTCACACACTCATATAATAAGCCAGTTTGCCCTTATTTCTGTCCTCTGGTGCCAATAATGATGGTGGCTCAAACTCTTCAAAGCTATCTCAGCAACCTCTCAATCCCTTTGAGACTGGGCACTTACACACCAGCAAATCTGGGTACCTCAGACACCTTCCATGCACGTCTTACACAGCAGGAGTTTGATTGTTCTGCATTAATTCATCCGATGGGGACAGGACCTCACATTGCATTAGGGCAAGGATGTCCTCCTTGTTCTCTTCCATGGCGATTTAGCATCTCATGTACATGTGCTGGGTGCAAAACAAATTTCAGCATGTGGCAAAATAAGAATTTATAAATTTACTAATAAATAAATAAATTTAAAAATAAATAAACTAAAAATAAAAATTTTATTTATTATAAATTTACAAATCTATTAGACTATGACTCATCAAACTTTAAGCAGGAATGGTGGGAAGAAAATCAAAGTATGAAAAAGTAAAAATAAGCATCTGATGATGAGGATGAGTCTGTGAATAAAATTTGAGGGCACTAACAAGCAGAGCTAACCAACAAAGAGAACTGAACCTACCAAGTAAATATCAACTGCAGATGGGACGAAGACACTTGTCAAGCACTGTAAACCTGAGGCACAGAGCTGGTGCACAGACGGCCCTGGAAGTCAGTCCCAGGAATGTAAGAACAAGACTCGTACAAACATGGAGAAATAAAACAAACTCCATCCAGGCTGACAAAGAGGGACGAGGTGAGAAAGTGGCTTCTATCTGCTGGGTGCTGCAGAGCGCCAGCTCCCCTGACTCTCCCCCACACCCTGAAGGTGAGAGACACAAACCACGTGCCTGCGCCACACGTGGTCTAAACGTTCACTTGCTCATCACGATTCCCCTCTTGCCCAGCTTCTTCCCAGCCCCTCAGCGAGCACAGCCTTTCTCCCAGACCTCTGGGCTCCACCTATGTAGAAGATCAAGTGCAACAATTTTTTTTTTTTTCCACAGAAACTTCTGAGGTGTAGGGTCTCATCATGAATGATGAACATTCCAGTCTGGAAGGAAAAAACGTCAAAGCCCAAACCAAGAAAATCACAGCTACTACTGCCACTGCCTCTCAAAATATAATCTCTAAAATTTGTAAGCTGTAATGCAATTTCCAAGACATGCTTTATCATCACACACAATGCCTTTCTTAAGTTGTAAATCTCCAGATTCAGGGATTTGTTATAATTTACCTAGCTTGATACCCAATAGAACCAAATGCCAATAGGTTGTTGATAACAGTGAAGACAGTGGGGGTTTCTTCATCCAATGATCTCTTCTCTCCCCTTCCCCTTCCTTTTATTCTATTATCCTTCTCTGAAGTGGAGCTCCGTACACACCACCATTTCTTCATCTAACTTTATGACCTCCCTCAGTCTCGCTCAGTTTATTTGGAAACTCAGCTAGAGCAGGGAAGACAAAGAGATTAGATACAGGGGTGTCAAAAGAGACACTGAGCCCTCAAAGCCTCCTCATTAACTGCCTTCATCTCTCTATTCCACATGGCACCTTTCTATTCTTAACATAGGTTAGGAAGGTTAAAAAGAGATATGTATCCCTAAAGCTCTCTGTAAGCAAAAGGAATAGAATTTATGTGTCTGAAGTCCAATATATGTGGGAGCTTTTCCAGCATCAGTTTCTGGAATCTGTTGGTACCACTCAGGGTTAGGCTAACAGAAATCTGAGGTTTCAAGGTGAATATACACACATATATTTTTCCCACTACTCATTATAAATTACTTATAATAAATCATTTACTAAATACAAACGCTATTGTTTATGTAACACAAGATGCATGAAGTAAATATGCTAAAATAAATATAGTAGAGAATAGCCTCAAATAGCAATGGTTTTATTTTCCATCACTATTCAGGTTTGATTTAGAGACACCTCTTTCTACCATCCTGCCTTAACCCCAAATAAAAGAAGAAGAAGAAAAAAAAAAAAACCAAACTAGGTCTGTTCTGTCACGCCATCTCTGAATGATTCAGAGTCTTACTAGGGGGCCCACAATAGCTAATGAAATGGCAAAACAACGACGACGTGGCACTGAAACATTCAAGAGCTTCTCCTATGCCGGGCCAGGAAGGAGGGAGGATGTGGAGATTAGTGCTTGCCACTCCACTGGGACTGCACGTCTACTCCATGTTCAAGGGAACCTGGTCTGAAATAGCTACAGATAGAGGAATGAAGCAGTGGCTAAAAAGGAGACAGTTTAATACTAGGGCTTAAGATGGCACTTCAAGGTTAGTAGAAGGTCATTTCCCATCAAAATAGCAGAATCAAATCTCATGAGAAAGGAGAGAAGGCTTTAAAGACCATGTCTAGTCCAATTAGCCAAATCCTCTTCACTTCTTTTCTGAGACAGCTGCCATGGCTGGATGAGGAAGGGTCCTGAATCGATATGGCTTAATGAGGAGGAGAGAGGGAGGAGGGTATTGAAGTCATAAAATAGAAAATATTCATAAGAGCGATTACAACATCCTAAATAAAAATGCCTGGTGCAGTCTAATGAGAGAAAACAACAGGCCCGTTACTTCGGCCTTCGTATCCACTGGGCTGTACCTGTGTAGACAATCCAAGGGCGATTATGGTCCAACATCATCTTAAGGTACCAAATACAGTTCAAAGGAAAAGAGAGAGAGGAGGAAGATCAAGTTAAAGCTTTCATCATTCCAAATAGACCTCCCACAAATTGGAAGTATTGGCTCATTTTATTACCCCTAGAGCAGGGTTTCCAACCTTGGTAGTACTAATGTTTTCAGACTGCTAAATTGTCATAGGGGACTGTCTTGTGCATTGTAAAATGTTCAGCAGCATCCCTGTCCCTCCTTCCCCCAAGCTAGATGCTAGCGGTGACAATCAAAAATGTGTCCAGACATTGCAATATGGCCCCTGAGGAAACAACGGCTCCAACTGAGAATCACTCCTTTAGATACAGGGTCTTTCGGACATAACGTTATCAGGCTACTTTCACAGTTATTTTAAATCTGGCGGTCGTATCACAATATTTTTCAAATTGTGGGCTGGACATTAGAGGCCACACAATCTGTTTTGCTGTTTGTGACAACATTTAAAGAAATCTAAATAGAGATAGATTAGAATAGAATATATGAAAGTGCATCTCATGTTTTGAGACACTTCTGTTTCATATGTATGTATGTATATATCAGATAAGTTTTTGTGTGTGCGCACTCATGCACGTGTGTGTGCCTGTGCGTGTGCATGTGTTCATAGTGGGCTGTAAGGTAAAATGTATTTCTTACCATAGGATCAATTTTTTAAAAAGTTTGAAAAACAGTGACATAGTATAAAGAATTAGGAGTTCCAAGAGAAGGGGGAAAAAGCCCAAGCCACATTTTTAGCTTCTTGGAAACATTCCCCACCTCCACCCACCCAAGCACCCTTAAAACATTTGCAATGGCGTAAGCCACGGACACTGTTCTGTGCGGCTGGTCCTGGCACATTACTGTGAGTACTGGCTCATCCAATCAGTAGCCCAGTCAATAGCGTGGGGGAGAAAGGAGGTCTTGGGGGCACTAATGTGGATTCAGGGCATTCCCCATTAAACAAGTTGTTTTTGCCAATTTCACACCAGATAAAAGTAACACTGCTTTTCCCTCTGATTTCTTTCCCAGGCCTCTGTCTGCCTGCCATAGCCCCTTCTTGTGTTTGTAGACGGTTCCCCCTTGTCGGCTCTCAGCTCTAGGCTTCTCAGTCCTGTAACTAGCCAGACCCAAGTTACTCAGCTGTGTCTGAGAAAGTTCAACATTGCTGCCCTGTGACTGTGTATCTAGGTCACCATCCTTTCGTGCCATGAGTCGGAGAAGAATGAGGAGGAAATGAACTCCCAGGAAACTCTGGTTTCTTTTTCCCAGTGACTACTGTGAAATCTAAAATGGCTCAGGGTCCACACAATTTCTTCCTTGATTTTTGCTTTCATGTTTTAAATCATGGAGCCCATCTTTGAAACATGTGCTTCAAGGGGAGACTTAACACTGTCTAACCACCACAGTGTAAGAATCTGAGTTCCATACTTTTATAGCTAGCCACAGTTTTTCTTTTTGATTAGTAATGTATAAGTTATAGATACACAATTAATATGCATCAAGAATTGAAGGATTCTTAATCAAGGAAGGGACGTCAAGAAATCATCTGTTGAACCTTAGTGGTTATCTTTTCCAGTCTCACCAGTTGTACACATGAAAACACTGAGAATCAAAAAGAAACATTCCATAGCAAGTCATGTATAAGAACAGAGAACTTGAGAGTTAGAAGAAAACTTAGAGGTTGTCTTATGCAACCTCCTCCCAAAGCAGAGACCTCTCTGTAATTTCATGGCATAGCCAAGGGTTCTGGCCTGTGAATCCAGAAACTTGGGCTTTTATCTTAGTTCTGCCACCCATTAGCAACATGACCTTTGGGAAGCTGCCTAATTCCTGGAAAGGATAATTTTAATTCATTAGTGATGGTTCTTAAATATTGGCAACCTCAAATCTGCCACCTTGTGAATTCTAGTCATTGGTCCTAGTTCAACCCTCTGGAGTTAACAGATACTATGCAAATCTCTTCCAAAGATGAGACTTTACATTTTTAAATTCAGCTATTATTTCCCCCCTAAGTCTCTTCTATAAGCTATACATCCTTGATTTTGCCAACCTCAAAGTTGGGTACCTGACAGGTACTCAATAAATGTCTGATGAATGAAGGAGAGAAATGAACCATTCATCCTGGCTCCAGCCTTTGGGTATGTGCTGCTTTGTTATTCTCTTTTAAAATGAAGTGCCCAGAACCAAACAGTCCTGAGATGTGACCAGACCAGCACAGAATATAGGGGATTAATGTGTTCCTTAATTTAGACACTATACTTCTATTAATACAACCTAAGATTGTGTTAGCTTTTTGGCATACACATCAAAGCACCGACTCATATTGAATTTGCAGTCAATGAAAACCTTAAGTCCACATATGTACATTAAAAAAAAATCATGTGCCCATCTGTTAACCCTAGTCTTACCATTCTGTATTCATGTAATTTAAAAGAAAATCTAAATTCTGGTTTATATATTTATTTCTACTAAATTCTATCTCGTTGATTTTAGATTATCATTCTAACCTTTCTAAATTTTTTTGAATCTTAATTTCTGTCACCTAGTGTATTAATCATTCTTCTAAGATTAGAGTTACTTACAAATTTACTTATGAAAAAATTGAATAGGATGAAATCAAGAGCAATGCTCTATTACTAGAAATTTCCCCCCAGGTTGACATCAATTTATGACATTAATTAATACTCTTGGGCTAAAGACACTCAACTAGCCACGAATCACTTAAAAGTACTATAGCTCAGGCCACATATGTCCCTTTGTACATATGGGTATTATGGCAAAGCTTGTTGAAATCCACATACAATGTAACTACCCCAAATGCTAATCAGGCAGGGCACACTCCTACTGAACTCACACCAGTTTCTAGGGCTCACTATTTCCCTCCCTGAGTGTTCACAAACACCTATTTCATAATCTGCTTCAGAAATTTCTAGAGATAAATGTCAGGGTAAACAACCTTTATTTTTTAAAAGGAAAGACATTTCTGCATCTCTAACCCATCTGGAGATATGGCAATGTTTCCTAATGACATTAAGTCTTTAATGTTAAATATAAGTTTTTTCTGTTTCATGAAATATAATTCCTCTAGGCCATGTACATGAACTTTAAAACAGGTAAATGCTCTCTTACTATTTTCATTACTATTTTAGTCTTCAATTCCACCTCAATCGTATCTATTCAATTCATCTTTTTAGACCATTTTCCTTGACAAAGAAAATAGAAACTACCCTAGCAAATAGCAGACACATTCATTTGTATGGAGTGAAAGAATAAATGCTTTCTCCATGTAATCAGTTAATGCTACAGCATATGTTACAATGTACCTGTATTTTCTTTGTTCTTCTTGTTTTTAACATGCGTTTTTTTAAGTCTGTTCCCCTAATATTTATCCACAACTTCAGCTCCTTCTGAGTTTGTTTACTGCACCCTGCTTTTATTAGTTACATTACCACTCGCTGGGCCCCTCTTTTCTATTTTTAATGTATGTTCATCTGGAATCTGAGCTCAGTCAACTACCCTCGTCCCATTTGTTGCTGACTATTTTTCTTCTTCATTGGAAAAGTGTTTTTAATTTGTTTATTCATTTACTCAGAACACTGGTTGAACTTCTTGTAAATACCAAAATAATAAGACTGTAAGGTTTTGAGGGCAGAGATCTTATGTAATTCATTTTAATATCTCCTTTATTACCATAATAGTGCCATTCATACAATAAACCATCAAATATTTGCTGAATGAATCAATCCTATTGCAGAACTTTCAGTGACACCTTCTGGTGTTACAATTTTAAGTTCATCTGTTACTACAGCATATAAAAGAGTATTAGTTTTTATCTCATTCTCTGAATTCCAGTACCTCTCATCCACCTCTGCTTTCCTTTCTCTGTCAACTCTTTTCCACAATATTCAGTTTTAATTTTATCTGAAAATTTTTCAACTTATTCCTCTTTACTGGGTTGATGGGTCCTTCTGCAAATATATTCTTTTACTATTTTGAGTTGTGCTCTCTCTGTAGTCAGCAGTGAGTTACCCTATGTCATGGCAGAGAAAATTTAAAAACCTTCCCCTGGTATCAGCTACACAGTTAGCTATTCACTCCATATTTTCCTTTTTCTTCCAAAGATAGAACTTACATACAGAAGAAAGGATGAAAATATAATCTTGGCCTTAAGTTTACTATAGAAAAACAATCTTAAAATTATTATAGAAATAGTCCATGCTTCTTCAGGTACCACTTATTTTTACACAAATCAAAGTAGATAATAATCTATTGACTTAGCAACAGAATTTTAATCATACCTCAGATACATTCTTCAGAAAGATACTACACCATCCTATCAGTTAATGCTTCTTGATCCACAAGTAGGAAACTATATAAGTAATTCTTGATTTTTCCTCTTCTCTGACCCGAATCCAACACCACATGATCATATAAACAGTCACTAAATCCAGTTGATCCTATTTCCTCAATATCTCATGAATCTCCCACTCTTCACCATCTCTATAGCAACAATCTTAGTTGAGCTCTTCATCAACTTTCTTTCATCTCTATCAATGAGACTCCTTCCTAATTTATCTCCCTGGTTCCAACTTTGCTTTCTTCAAATTAATCTTCCCCAGCACTATTTAGTGATTTTTCAAAATTGCAAATTTGATCATGTCATCACCTGTTTATGTTTTGTAAATTGCTTCCTACCAAAAGGGGGACAAATGCTATGTTCTTTGAATGATTCGCAGGACTCTGTATGAGCTGGCTCCCATGAAACTCTTCAGTGTTATCTTTAGCCACTCTTCTTGCACGTCGTATATTCCTAATCATATTCAACTTCTTTGAGTACCACAAATATGCTACATTGTTTTACTGCTCTGCCTTGACTGCTCTATCCATCACTGTCTGCTGTCAGCTCCCCTCATTCTTTAAATCCCATCTCTTATGTCACCTCCTGGGTAAGCTTCCTGGGGCCCCTGATAATTGATTACTTAGTCCATTCTCTGAATCACATACAGAATTCTTTTCAAAGCCCTAATTTTATGCTAAAACTATTTATATATTTGTGTCTCAACTGGATATTAAACTTCCTATGGTAGGGATTTGGGGTCTTTTTTTGGTATTTTGATCATTTAATATAGTGCCTGGCCTAGAATAGGCAATCAATACATACTGGTTAGTAAGCGAATTAATGCTGTGTATGGGAGAAACACTGGTCTTAAAGCATAACACACAGCTCAAAATAAGCTTTGCAGAAGGCATACATCCCAATACTTAAAGCAGCAAAAAATAGTGAGCTCTTAATTATTCATGCTTATGAAGCAGGACAATGATAGATTAAAAAACAGTGGACAATATAGAAATCCTTAGTATTTGGCATTTCATTTGTATTTATATAAACATTTGGCAGATTTACTTTCCTAATAATCTTTTGTTTAGGCTAATAATTAAATTAAACTGTGGGCCAATACACCAGCTGTAGGGCTGATGCTGTAAGGCGTATGCAGGGTAGTAACTCAGCTGACCTGGAATTAAGAATTCCTCAGGGATAATCCATGAAATGAGCAATTCACACCTGGTTATGCATTCCTCTGGAAGGGAAGAGAAGTGGAAGGCAAGGGAGTAGGCCAGCCATGCTTCATATCTCACACTATAAATCCTGGAGGAGAACATACTTGTTTTTTGGGAAGTGCCTCTGATGGATGGAGGGGCATCAAATTGATTCCAACCCATATTTGAAACCAGTAAGAAGAAAAGAAGGTAGTAGAATGGGGGGAAAAAGACCACCAAAAGCAAAGGTCAGTCTACCTTTCTATCAAATACACAATGACAATCACACTTGGTGACTGTGTATTGTTGGGATAAATAAACCTGATCACAAAGGGAGATCTCTAGAAATTTGTTCTGGATTGAGTATTGTGACACCCTTAGGATTTCAACCTGAAAGCTTATTACAAAAATCCATGTGCCTCTGAAGATTTTCACATCAACTTTTTCAGCCCCTCACCATGTTGTCATCAATGCATTGTAATCCAGCTTTGACAAAATCGGGGCTGACACACTTCAGTAAGGACACTGAAAAGCCACAGATAGGTTTGAGCCTGGCTTAACCTCTTAAAAAGTTGAACAAACTTTCTGAGTTCTGGCTTCCTTCTTTATAAAATGGGTTAATTCTTATCTTGGCTTCTTCACAATGTTATGAAGCTCAAATGAGAAAAATAAAAGCATTTCTGAAAGTGCTTGTATGTTTGTGCATGTAACAGAGAAAAAGACTCCTTCAGAGCCTCTTGAAAAAATTCTACCAGATCCAGGGAACTGAGGGCAGTGAGCTTTGAATTTCATGCCTTGGTTTTCCCATTGTTAAACTCACTCTCCCGGCAGCCTCAGGGAAGTAAATATTGGAACAGAACCACTTGGTGCTGAGTGGTTAAGAAGACTGGGAAGGTGCCCCACGGGGTTACAGGTAACATGAAAACGGTATTTAAGATCCTTCCTGAAACTAGACCTCTATGTACTAAATAATGAAATTTTCACTGCAGTGACTACAGGATCCAAAATGTCTCTGTCTCCTCCTTTCCTCAGCCCCGTGTGAACAGCAAGCCTGGCTCATTCTCAGTCCCCAGGTAGTTATCCTGACCCTGCCTTTCTCAGCACCAAGGGTGACGGCAGGGAGGTGGGGCGGAGAAGGGAAAGGTAATTAAAATGGCCACCCATTCAGAAGAAAATTGAGTCTGGTAGAGGGGAAAGGGCAGGGAGAGGGAGCAAAACCCTTAGTGCTGGGGCACCAGGAAGAAAAGCAAGACACAAAGCAGGGGAGAAGGCAGTAATTTAGTGGTTGTCTTGACAACCACAGCCCCTATTGTTCACAGTGACTCTACCTCACAGGGAGACCTCCCTGCTCTGCCCTGGGCACAGAAACCCCCACAGGAGAGCAGGATGGGAAGGGCAGGGCTGGAGGAGGGAGAAGTGATAAGTAATTATGTGCTCCCTACTTAGAAGGGGCCAGCTTCCCAACTTCTACAAATATTATAAATAACAGATTTTGAGTGTGCTCAGCCACAATTTGGAGGAGAATTATTGGGGACGGCATGTAAATAAGTATACATGGTAGGACTTCAAATTGTGCTGTGAAAATGACTACAGGAGACTAAAAAAGACTAACCTTGCGCAGAATAAAGGATGAGTATGAGAAGCAGTTGTCCAAGTTAAAGAAAGAGGAAGAACATTGGGAGAGGTCTAGAGGAGAAGGAAATGTGATTGTAATTAATAGAATCACCTTGGTGTAGATGAGTTACCGAAAGTATTTGTTTCTAGTTTTCTGTCTCCAGGCTAAATTTTAAAACCTTGCAAGCAGAAGGCTATTATCCTGATCCTAAGGATCTAAGGACAAAGCAGTGGCAACTCCAGAATGCCAACATAGCAGTGACTTGCGGGGATCAACTATGGTTAGAAAACATAGAGAAGTAATACATAAAACTGGGAAAAAAAAAAAAAGAAAACACGAGGGACTTACCTTGATGCACATTCATACAGTGAGCCGCCCTCCCGGGAAGGCCAAATCCCCCCAAGACATCCTGTAGTACCAGCATTACTGTAGAGCTGACTAAAGCATATTTCCCACCAATTCGCCTCTGCTCCCTTCCTGCTCCAGTACCAAATAGATCTACCCTTCTAGAGGACACTTGGAGGAGCTCTAAGGACAGGTAAAAATCAAAACTGACATGTGGTTGCTTCTCCAAAATCAAGTCAATGGGAGAGAGCTAAATGATCTCCATCCATGGCTGAAAGCAATAGGAAATACCCTCGATTATGTCACAGGTTAATGAGATTCCTAACACCAGGGCCATCTAGCATTGACAATCTCTACCTTAGTGAGGTGTACAATATCTAGGACTTTGGGATC
Organism: Propithecus coquereli; assembly: GCF_000956105.1. Taxonomy (NCBI): domain Eukaryota; kingdom Metazoa; phylum Chordata; class Mammalia; order Primates; family Indriidae; genus Propithecus; species Propithecus coquereli. Next base: position 1,303,474 of record NW_012145967.1, read on the forward strand.
CAAAAAGGCCCTCAGTGCAGGACCAACTAGCTTATAGAGGGTAACTCGGATGTCCAGCTGGTCTCATCAGCACCACAGACTCTCTGGCTCACTCTGTTCTGAATGTACCAGCTCCAGCCCTGAATTCTGAACAGGTGGAATCCACTCGAAGGAGCAACTTCCGGCAGTACACACTACTCAGAGAAGCAAGCATATGCTGAAGACCCATCAGAACAGAGGGAAGAAGGGTGAAAGATGAAAGAAACTGGCTTGTCTAAAAGTCACTGGAGTGGGCAGACAAGTGGCCTTTGAATCATGGGGCAAGCCAGCGACTGGCCTCAATACTACTGTATCAAAACCAAGGCAAAGGACTTACTGCCAAATAAACAGTTCTCTCTCCAAGAAAGTGAGTGGGTATTGTTTAACCTGCAGCACCCCCTGGTGCCCAGAGGGAGAATTTCTGTACTAATTTCCCATGTGGCAATAGCTTGGTAGGCTGACAACAAAAGCAAAACACACACAGACACTCTCCGAAAGATGTTGGCTAAAAATATTGAAAATATGCGTAAAGATTACTTTTTATTTAAAAGTACAAATAATGTTCCTCCCTCTCTTTTAAAAATGGTTCAATGCTAGGAATATTCTTTAGCTTAAACTAGTCTAAATGATACCTATCTTACAAGACCTAGCTCTAAACATAGACCTTCTTCTATAAAGCCTCCCTAACATTTACTTCCAAATTATCTCTTGTCTCCCAAACAACTTCATGTTGTTATTCCCATTTGGAGAGGAATTGAGGCAAAGGGAGGTTAAGTGACTTGTTCTAAGTCACATAGACAGTAAGCCTCAAAGCAGGCTTTGAATTCAGATCTGACTTCAAAGCCCATGTTCTTTCCCATGTGGAAGGAAATTGGTTGGGAAATCACAACAGCAGGAGATGCTTCCAGAGAGAGCAAGCTTGGTGGGGCTTCATGGTGGGAGGCCCAGGCTGGCCGAGGGCACTGCACTCTTCTGGAAAGGAGTGCTACTAGAGTGGGAGATGGCCTCTTTGGTTGGGCCCAACCACGGCTCTGGGAATTGGAGTTCCTCAATTAAAGCGCTGGGTAAGCCCTGTGAGGGAGGAATGGAAGAGTCAGTCTCCATTTGTGCTTCTTGTCCCCCAGCACCGTTGAGGAACCCCTAAGCCTCTCACTAGTGATAAGCAGAGGGACTGAATGGAAGGGCATGTGATCTTAAACATTCATTCACTGGACACAAATTTATCAGGTGCCTTCTACACATGGGCCCAGGTGTTCAAGGTATAATGGTGAATAAGACACAGTCCTTGTTCTCAAGATGCTTACATACTGTCTGAAGCTGTCATCAAAATGTCATACTTGGGTTCCTATTTGTTGTTGTAGATGGGCAAGAGATATCAACAACTTGACTTGTAAAAAAAGGCTCTGAGGCTGAAATAACTCATGATGTTCTGTTTTTTTCCTTAACTTTACAATGACCAATTCTGTACCTCTGTTGGAGTGTATGAAAATTTAAGAGCACGTACCACATACCAAAGTACAAACACAAAGCACAGGCACAGGGCTGCCAGCTACCATCCATCTGCTACAACCTCAAAGACACATTCCAGTAGAGACTGTCAGCACATGACAGAAAAGCCATGATGTCTTTATCCTAAGATGGCTGTAGAATAAGTGACACCCAAGAAATAGGATGGGCGACCATTCATGACAGGAGAAACTGCTGGGGCCATTTTGGCCCAGTCTCTGAAGTCAAGAACTTCCCTTCAGCACAGTCTAGTGGACAGGCACGGGACAGGCAGCGCTCCTTCTCCCTCAGGAGACACAACACAACCAGAGGAAAGCCATCACTGAGAAAAACAATTTCAGTACCTCTCAAAACAGCCTGAGCCAATGACCAGAGGGCCAGGACATAATCTGAGAGAAACTGGAAGACTCAGCTTGAGTTTATTTTGTATCTGGGGCTCTTGCAAAAAGTATGTATTTTTCTAGAGAACTGCATAGGAGGAAATGTGGTATAAGATATAGTAAGGCACCAGAGCTGAACTGAAAGAAAAAATAGTTGTGGAGAAAGGAAAAAATTGTAATCTGTGTTTCCTCGGAAACCCTGAACCTTAACTCTGATAATCTTTTCCTGATTGAGAATAGGATGCAGGATGGAGATACCTAAGAGAGACTATATAATCTCTAGCCCAGGAGTGCTTTAGGTATAAAATCAGAATATGCAGGCAGAAACCAATTTAGATGCTACCATCAGATGCATGTGTCCCTGATGGAAAGTCAGATGCAAAGCAAAAGAGATCAGATGCGAGTAAGGCACAGTGACTTTCAAGTAAAGCCATTTCTGGGGGCCACTGCTTTGTGAGAAGGCTTGCACAGAGGCAGGCCGTGCAGAGCAGCATTAAGTGCATGGGCTTTGAGGCCAGGATAACTTAAGTAGAATCTTAGGGGTGGTACTTACTAGTTCTATGATTTGGGGGAAGTTATTTAATCTGAATATAATTTTCTTCACTTACAAAATGTGGAAACATATATCTATAACACAGAACTGCACATTAGTACATAAAGTACACAGCTGCTTACCTGGTACAGTTAATATTTATTAAATGTCAGTTCTTTTTCTATTGCAATTACTTGTGGTCTTTGGTGGCAGGCCTGGAGTTTCCGTTTATAAATAACCAATGTCACAAAGCCCCTCATCCACCTTAGGGGCTTAGACATGCTCACCAAAAAAACAGCCCTTAACGTACAGTTCCACTCAGAGAACACCACGACTCTGGAGTGACCTAAGAGAATAGTGGAAGCAAGGGCAGCCGCTCCCAACTGTCTTTAGGGGAGACAGACATCCCACCTGCCAGCAAATCCTTCTCCAATGCTCCGAGACGCTGCCACAAACCTTCTCCTGACCTTTTCTGGGAAATGGTTTACAGAGAGACACCTTTTCTAAGGAAATGATTCCAAGACCTGGTATAAGTTTCAGAGCTTGCCACTTAATCAGGGTCCACTGCTTGTTGGACTCCTTAAACCAGCAAATTATTTTTTCCTTACTCTCTGTATACTTCCTGACGTTACATACTTTTTAATCTCTGCTGCCTCCAGATCACAGAACCTTCCTGTTTTTTTCCCTACACTTTCTTCCAGGCAAGTCCATTCCCATGTGCCCCCAACATCCCTCTGCCCCCGCCCCCCCACTCTCTAACTAAGAAATCCTGACGTAAATGCCAGGAATGCGTCTGCTGCCCTTTTGACACAGGATCTGATGCCATCTTCAGGGCCATGGGGAGGGCAGAGCCACGGACGTGGCATTCGCGTACTCTACTGCTGGCCTGGCTCCTATTTTTATCGTGGCGTTGCTCTAGGCGTCCAGGCAGGGAGCTGGTCCAGCTTCTCCTCATTCCTTCACTCTGCATCAGGACTCCATAATAATCTCACCCCTTACCTTGGCTGGATCTTCCTGCCCACAACCTTCTACCATCAATGGAGCACAGTACATCTCTCCTCTTTCCCTCCAACCCAGCCTAGCTCTGAGTACTTGTCCAATTCCCTGAACCTGATTCTCATGCACGCAGGGCTATTGTCAAGTTTCTTCTGTTTTCGGACATGAGCAGAGTTTGCACAAGCTGAATTCACTCCTTGGCTTAGATTGCTACCCCCACTCCCCTTCCCCTCCCTGTGTCTCTGACTCCAAATAAGGAGAGTTCCTTGTTACATAATTGGATGTTCCCAGCACAGAAGCTGACACACGAGGTTAAGCACGCATGCGTGCAAGATTTCCCTTTGACTTAACAATGCCTTCTTTGGGCATCTAACTTCTCTGTGGCTCCCCTCCTCCACATTCTCCACACCATCAACAATCAAGGGAGATTTATAAGCCTGGCTCAGGTCAGAACTCTTCCAACTTTGGCTTAGAAGGAGGGGTTATGAGGTTGAATTTACTCTGGTTTTTTTTTTCCCCCTCCCTGCAGGCTAGAGAGAGCGTGCTTGTAATTTGGCAGAAGTCTTTGGAGTCCAAGGCACTTATGTATACAGGTCTTTTAAGGGAGCAAGGAGAGTAAACAAAGCCAGAAGAAGAAATAAACTTGCCTGCTTCGATATTATGCTGGAGGTTGGAAAATGAGGACATTTGAAGGAAGACATACGCCCAAATCTAGGTGGCTGTAGCATCCCCGATGCCCACACTGCAGTTGTTCCAGATAACGTGAGAAGAGGCGGTAGGTGCCTGTGGCACTAACACCAGCCATCCTGCTCTTTAAAGCACAGAACTTAAGGGAAGAGAACCCAAGTACCCTGCAAAAGCATATGGCTTAGCTAGCTGCGGTTTCAGGAGCAAACATGCGGCCTTCTGGGCAGCAGTCACGGGGACAGGAGGGCACTAGGACCTCATTCCATGCCTCTTGGTAGGGGCAGGGTAGGTGCAGTGGAGAGGGTGCTACAGCTCTGGGGAGGTATCAAGTTCCCATTGTGCTTGCTTACTAAAGTAAATAAAGTGTAGCATTCCATAAACCACTTTTTAAAATTACAAACCAAGCTATCCAGGGCACAGCAGTATGGGCCGACCTTAGCTTGCGGTAGTGCCCTTTATGTTATATGCGAGTACGGAAATATGGAGATGCAGTTTGGATTCCACAAACGGCCTGATAATCTCTTGGGGAATGTACATTCCTCAGAGCCAAAGTCTTTTGACTTAGTTTTTATTCCTGCAAATCGCAGGGCAAAGATCTGATTGATCCTGAAATTTAGAGAATTATATAGCTGGAAATCAGAAAAACCTGGATTCAAATTCTGCTTGTGATATAACAATTAGTTCTGTGATCTTGATTAAATAACTCAAATTCTTTATAAGTCTTTGACATGGAGGTCATAATACCTCTTTCACAGGGCTTTTGAGGGAATTAAATGATACAATATCCTTGCAGCATTCAGTACAGTGTCTGCACAAAATTAACTCTCAACAAATGTTTGCTTGATAGTAAATCTGCTGACGCTGATGAGATGATCAACGTCTACACTGAATCCTGAAATGAGCCCCATCTTTTCTATGTCCACCATGCACGTGGACTTGCTGGTATGAGACCATGAGTGCCAGGTCCTCGCAGCCTCTGCAAGGGGAACTGGTTCTGTCTAAGATGCCACAACTTCATGCTTCCTGTCTCAAGGAGGCTTCAAGAACACCGTGAAACCAGCAAACGATACTCAAGAAGAGAAGCAAAAATATTAAGAAGATGAGGCTAATGATTTGTAGGGAGAGATGAGAGGCCTCCAACAGGGAAGGATGAGGTTCTTCTTTTAATTCTAGTCTGTGGAAGCTTAGGGTGAGGACAGTGCTAACCAGCGTGGTCCCATTTTCATTACAGCTAATACAAAACAAAATGGGCACAAGATATTGTTTGATTAGATATAAAAACTTTTTAGCAGGAAAGAATATGAGATAACTGAACAAGTATAACATATCATCACCTGGAAATATCTATGATGGACAATGATAACGGACTACACGGTAACAATGAGTTTTTCAAAAGCAACTAGCCACAAAATTCTGTTTTTGTACAATTTTCACATTGGCTTCATTCAAATTCACTAAATATATTCAAAATTTTACTGCTTTTCTAAACAGTGATGTCTCTCCATTAAAAAAAAAAAAAACAAAAAAAAGCATTCACACACACAAACAGTACCAATGACGACAAGAAAAAAACCCCAGAAAGTGAAAGGAAAATTAAGGGAAATTCAGCTGTAGTCCCTCATCCTGATTTCCTTTCTGGCATGAGCCACACTCGGTTTTGCTAGTTTTCATTCACCGGACGGCTCTCTCCCCAGCTGACTGGAGGGGTGGCCCTAGTGGAGCGGAGGGACGGGCGTGGGAGGTGGAGAGACTCTGCTTGACTCCAAAGCTCTTCTCATGAAGAATGGCCCACCTGACTCCAGCAGCTCTCCCACGCCCACGTCACCAGGAGGACCACCATATCTGAAAAATACCGCCGCACCATGTACTTAATTGGTGCTTGTCTGGACTGGGAAGAAGCCCAGGTTTGCTGGTTCCTGATGTACGACATGGCAGTGTTCTGGTTGTTGCTTTAACAAATGAGCCCACTGGCACAAAATCACCTTGAAAGGCCTCACAAAGCCTTCATTGATTAGAAGCCCAGTTCCACATAGCTCAGAGATGGGCACAACAGGAATGGTGGTAGCTGGCAGGAGGAGACTGGTATGGGGTGGGGTTTCTTGAAGACATAAAAAGTGGAGCTTATTTGGGACCACTAGCTGAAGGCATTAGAAACAGAAAATATTTTTTATTCTTCTTTTCTTTTCTGAAGAGCACGTGGTAAGACCTAACATGTACTGGACACGTATACACCCAAAGAGATAGACACCATTATTATTCCTGTTTTCCAGATGAGGAAACCAAAGCTCAAAGAATAAATATAGAATAGCAGTAATCTACTGCATTGGATAAGAACTTGGACTTCGAAGCAGCTGGGTTTGAATTCAGGCTCCACTGTCTATTAGCTTTGTGATCCCGGTGAGGCCCTGAGCTTCGGTTCTCACCCCAACTAAACTGTAAAACATGTGAAAGTAGGGACTGTGCCTGTTTTCTTCATCACTGACAGCCCTTATTAACATTTTTTTCAGTGAATAAAGGAATAAGACCAAAATAAATCCCCAGTTGGATAGAGAGATATAAGTATTTTAAGGTAAAGTGAATGCTACAAAACAGTCTGGACAAATTTCTACCTGTCAAGCCAAGAAATAGCTTAGACTAGAGAGCACAGCATAATTACTTCTTTATAACCCATACACTCCACTTTATTCTCGTCTCTTCCCTATCACTAGAGACGTTGTAATCATTGTCCACTGAGGTAATGCAGCCTGGCTTGTGAGTCTCACAGCCTCCTCTCTGAACCCCGAAATGAGGCCTGTCTTTCCCATGTCTACTATGCACCTGGGGCTTGCTTCCTTTGTATTTAACTTTTCTGCTTTAGATCTCCATGGACATAGCTACATAAAACCACAGAACACTTCTTCCTCAGTGATCTTTCTCTAATTCTCAGAATATAGTTCTCTCTCCTTTATCTGGCCTGGCCCAAGCCCTTTAATATTCTGAGTTATTCAAACCTGAGGTAAACTTCTTTCTACCTTTTTAATATATGGATCTCAATCTCTTTTTAATTTCTCCTGACTCATCTATACTTTTATGCTCCTACTGAACAATTTCCTGTGTTTTGAAACCAATTTGTCATCTACATGACTTCAAGGAGGAAGGGTCATCAGTGATCTCATGCTAGCTAGTTGTGGGATCTTTCCATTTTTTAATAGTACTTGAAAGATCGACGAAGGGAAGCCTAATAGAGGGAGAAGAGAAATGAAGGCCTAATTAGTGACATCTATATGTGACTGAATAAAACATAGGAGACTATATTTTCAAGTGTTAAAGTATTGAAAAGGAAAATGTTTATTCCTTTATCAATATTTAGTGAGTATCTACTATGTCGCAGGCCCTGTGTTAGTTGCTGGGGATATCAAGCTAGTTCTGGCCCTTAAAGAACGATAGTCTAGAACAGGGCTTCTCAATCTTAGCACTATTGACATTCTGGGCGGGATAATTCATTGTTGTTTGGGGGAGAGGACTGTCCTTTGCAGTATGGGATGTTTAGCAGCAACCCTGGCCTCTACCCACTAGATGCCAGGAGGTATCTCACCCCCCTTCTCAGTTGTGACAACCCAAAACATCTCTAGATATTGCTAAATGTCCCCTGGGGGACAAAAGTATACCCAATTGAGAACTACTAGTTTAGGAAAAGCAGATCCTTTATATAATACACTGTGATAGGTATTATTATCAAAACTTTGAGAGTGAAGGGTGCCTTAATTCTAGGTGAAAGTGGGAGAGGATGCTACAGAAGGTTTCACAGAATAAACGACACTTTATGCTCAATATTTGAAAAGTGTTTTGTGGAAAGCCAAGCAGACAAAAAGAGAGAAACTTAGGGACATAGGAGAGGAGTAGGAGGAGAGCGAATAGAGAAAGACCATTCGGGTAGATGCAAGAGGATAAGCAAAGGCCCGGAGGGACGAGACCACAGCCTTATTTCTTATTCACCTCGAGGCAATGATAGATGGTTTGCATAGAGGAGAATGAGAAATAAGGCTGGGGCCAGATCATACCAAGTAAGAAAGGAGGTGAAATTTTAGTATAAAGAAATAAACATATATTTAAAACACAGCGGAGCCCTTTTACAAACAAAGCCTTGCTTAACCCAGTATATTAAACTGATCGATGTCAACTGCTTTAGTTGGATCACACCCCACTTAGTTTTTCCATTAGCTTCTAAGCTGGCTTCCACAGCACCCCCGTGGAATCCTGGAACGTTGGGACACATATTGGAAAAACCACAACTTTGGTCAACAGAGTACCACTTGTGGATTTTAAGTGCAGAATACATGTTCAGATTTGCTCTTCAGAAAAAGCACTCTAGTGGCAGAGCTGAGTATAGAGTTGGGACAAGGGGGGCAAGCCCAAAGGCACAGAGATCAGTTAGTATTTTATATGTGGGTTTCACTTGGAGACCAGTGCTAAGGCTGCTATACATGGCTTTGGAGTCATACAAATTTGGCTTACAATTCCACTAACTCTGACTTAGGTCATGTTTGTTGAGTTTGCCAAGCTCTATTTTCTCATTCTGTAAAATGGGGCTACCTACCTCACTTGGGCGCTGTAAGAAATTATCTGTAAACAGAGGTCAGGTGCTGACACAAATAAGCACTCAGCAAATATAGATGTGCCTCCTCTTCTTTCACTTAGTCTCTTTACGATTCAAGTTTATTAAGCCTCCTTGAACCTATGTAACTTTGAGTATGAAAAGGGAGATTTAATTGCTTACTGTTAATGGATTTTCTACTTGTAGAAGAGCTACATAATTCTTTGTAAAACAAGATTTTTTTGATCAGTCTCTTAGCAGGAGCCACGTGCTAACAGGAGAGGTCAGTATTTGGCTTCTTCTTACTTTGGGATCTGCCAGGATGTCTCGTAAGAGAGAGTTCAAAACAAGAGTGGCCAAAGCCCAAGTGCTACGTGTGTCTGTCTGGCTCAGAGACAGTGTTTCTGCCCTTCTTCAGATTAGCAAAGTCAGCATCAGTTCCATGGTTAGAAAGTCAGCAGCTAAAAACTGCACCTGTGTACAAATCTTTAAGGAGATCAAATGGTATTGGGATTACAAGGTCTGGATTATAAAAGCCAACTTGCAAATACAAACTTCCCTCTATTTTTACCATCCTGTGTCAGTAAGTACTTCTTCAGTTGTGAATATTTATGCTCTTCTCAGAGAAAACAATCTTTATTTCAACAGCAGTGATGTGTTTTCTCCTTTTCTTTCCCATTGTTTATCATCACAGTGACAATATAAAGTCAGGTGAAAGGTGTGGGGCTTGGGGACATAACTGGGTGGAGAATTTAAGGTTCACAGGCAATGTCCGTAACTCAGTACGTTATGCCAGAAGTCTTACAGAACCAGACGCTTTCAAACTTCAGACAGCAAGGTGATTAATGAAAGCTTTCTGATACTGTCAAGGCGGTCTTCGTTCCTACACCTCTGCAACAGGGGGTCTGTCTTCTCTTATGGTCACAGGTTCCCTGACCTCTATACTTAACCCATTCACGTGCAGAATTCAGCATCACATCCAACTGCTGTGCAATTTGAACTCTAATGTGAAGGAGAATTCAGCAGTCTTACCTCTGAACTAGGGTCCCAAAGATAAGACGAAGAAATTTCTGCATGTTTTCAGTACATAGCCATTTCCACTGTTCCATTAGCAGCAAGAGGAGCAGATCCAGGGCTGTGTCGGCTAACTCTGTCTCTGTTCCTGAGGGAGGCAAAGACATCAGGAGTAGAGACCCATACTCATCGTTCGTGTACTGGGCGGCACCTGGGTCTTTTCCACCTTCACGTTGTACCTTTGTAACCCCTCTGCCCTCAAATCAAGAGATGTCACTTTGCATCTAGAAATTTCAGTGATAGGCTCTGTATTTCTTTACAATTCTTCTGTGTTCCTGATATTGTCACCTAGTAAGTATTTCTATGGTTAAAAAATTTTTGCATATAATTATTTTGCCTACTTAGCTTCTGTTTCTTCAATATTTCCCCAGGATGCTGAATATGTTCTGTTCCAAGCAAGAACTCACAACTAGTGAGCAACTAGAACTGGCAAGGCCTAGTCTCTCCCATCCTTGCATTCCACTCACCCCCAAAAAGCATCACAGAAACGCTGTGGGCAGATGTGGGCTGACTTGAGCTTCATTCTCCTGCAAAACCTTGCTTTGAAAGCGCCTCCATTACACAGTGCTGCTGGGTTTGGATTCAGGAGGCTTTAGGTTGATTTCAAGATAACGTGCAGTTCTAGGAAGAACGTCACAGCTCCGGTAAATGCCACGATAATTACTGATTTCTTTCCTGTTGTGAAGGCTGGAAGGGCCACAAATGAGCTTATACCCCATGTTAAGCTGAAGTTTTCTGAATAAATGCGTTTTATGGAGGGAAGCATCTATTCCCTAAATCTGTTTTGGGAGTCTCGTATCATTTCTGATTTGCTTCTGGGGAGACTTCACCAGGAGTATATAATGTTCCAGAATGAATCTGAGATAGCTGGTGCTTTTGCTGTATTAGTACTATAGTTAATCATCAGTAATGACTGGGTTAGTCTAGGACTAGCAAGTGTTCTCTGGGCCAGCATGCCCAAACTATCCTCTTTTAAGGGTTCTTTAGAACGTGAATGACTTCAGATTTGGACAGATCTACTAGAACTGAACCATACTTCCCTCTTAATCATCTCTCCCTTACATTTCCAGGGGCATGGGACGGATAGGCTGTTTGCTTTCTAGCCATCTGCTCAAAGATGGGATTTCCTGCTCTTTGGGAAACAGCATCACCCTGAGCCTTCGTCATCCTCCTCAGTTCTGTTACTTTCTCAGGTTTAGCATTTGCAACTGCCACCATGTGGTAACACTTAGTCATAGCAGTAAAAAATAAGAAAGCAAACAAGGTACCACCAAGTCGTCTTGAAGAAAAGGGGAAATTTTCTATCCCACGAGCATTCTGAGTTGCTCAGGGCTAGAACATAGGCTCAGGCATAAACTATCCCTTTAGAAAAGAGACATGACATTCAACATTTACAGGCTTGATTTTGGCTAGAAGGATATTGTTTGACCCACCCCACCTTATACACAATCTTTTAGAGTTCTCTGATGTTTTCACTGCCATCCTGGCTTCAGTAACCAGTGAGATCCAAGTGAAGGGATGGGGCTGTCTAGCCCATTTTTTACACACTTAAATTGAGGTCCACAGAGCATAGGTGATTTGTTCATGGGCACCCGAGAGACAGTGGTGAAATCAGCTTTTATTCCTCTTCTGAATCCAAGATCTTGTGATCTTACAGTCTAAGCAGAGGCCTCCGTCTTGAAATTGATAAACTCTTTTTTTAATTTCTAGTTCAGCAAACATACCAATTAATATCCAGGGCTCTGAATTTTTCCTCTACAGAATACATCTGCCCTTCTTTTCCTGGGAAGCAAACCTGCCCTCCCTCTCATATTAATATTTATAAGGAGGGAGTAGGACCTTTACCTCTTCTCCCTCTCTGCTCACCCTTGAGTAACTAGGTGGTATCATCTGCCATGATAGTAAATAAAGAAGAGGAAGAGATACACCGAAAAAGATGAATTTCATTTTGAACACGTTATACTTCAGTTGCCCTATGGTATATTCAAGAGGAGATAACATCAAATATTTAAGCATCATCGCACATGTGTTAGGGTTCAAAATAACAGTACAGGTGGGATCAATGGGGAGAGTGTGCAGAATAACAAAGAGCCAAAAATCCAGCTCTGGAAGGAGGATAAGGGAGCCAACACAGCAGATTGAGAAGGGGCCACAAGGAAGGCAGAAAGAGAACCAGGAAAGTGGTGTCACAGATACTAAAGGAAGAAACTTTCTGGAGAATGGCAGAAGTCTGATATGCCAAAGCATGATAAAAATACCTTTGATGAGATATCAGAGTTATAAGCATGGATCTCATCCTGCTGGATTAGAACTCTCTGTGTTCGTGCCCTGATCCTCTGCTCGACTGAGCTCTGGGGATGGTGTCCTGCTCATCCCCGTACCCTAGCACATCACCTCCAACACTGGAGTTCAAAACCTGACTCGCTCAGCCGAACAGAACAGAAATTAAAGCTACAAAGTCCAACTATCCCAAGTCCCAAGTAAACTTCACTCTGGCTCCCTTTGCTGTGGGAGCAGAGACCTGGCCACTTACCTAGATCACTGTTTCTGAGATCTTGGGCCGGCATGGCTGCATGTGACAAGTAACTGTCCACATATCCTTTGGGGATTTGTTCAGCATCTTTTTCTGGGACTTCTGCCGGCTGCATTTCCAGTAACTTTGTCTGTTTTTCAATAAAGGATAACATCCCAGACGTGGATAGGATCTCTGACTCCTGAAGAAGCAGCCAGTGGCACATCACATAAAGAACGTAGACAGGAGGGCAGCAAATGCAGTGCTCTAGGTTTCCCTGTCTCTCCCCTGTAAAAGTACCATGGCTACAGAACCCCACTGAATCTGTGACTACTTTAGGAAAGGTTTTATTTTTTACCCAAGTTGCAAGTCAAACAACCCTGCCCTGGGATTCTGGGATCACTTGTGCACATGTTTTTGGGTCATCTGTTCTCTTCCCACAACTGGCTTTCTTTCTCATGTTGTCATTTAGTCTCCCAACCCACCACCCTTGAGAAGCCAATCTGCCAACCCGGAACTGGTAGGAATTCCAAACTGCCCAAGAGAAATTTTTTAGCATAAAAATTAGAGATCCAGATGTTAATTAAGTCCTTTAGCAGAACCCTTCTGACTTTAGAGAATATCTCAACTGCCTATAACTGCAGAATCAACTTCCCAGATCTTAATGCCTCAAATTCTCTAGGCTTTGGTTCTTACCACATTGGCTTCCTGGAGACAATAGAGAATCTTGTCATGTGCTTCAGTCACACTTACTGCTGGAGCAATTTTACTGGATGAGAACCTCAGTCTGGACCTGGTACAGAAACAAAAAGTAGAAACAGAATGTAATTCGTGGTCTTGATCCCCATACAAGCTGGCAAGTATTGATAATACCTTAAAACAATAGCACCCATGCTTATTCCCATGCTTATTCTTGGGAGCTTACTGTGGTCAGAGTTGCCAGCAAAGACTTGGCCCTGAAATCCCCCAAAAAATATATATTCTGGCTCTGAATAGATAGTGCAACTTACACTAAGCTATAACTATAGTGCACTTGTGAAAGGGTGCCAAATAAAATAGGGACCGATCTGTATCGTGGTTATACTCCCACAGGTTAGAAGAGTGGCTAGCACACACTAGGCATTAACTAAAAATTTGTTGAAGATTAAACAGACAAGTGGCATAGACCAAGTGTTTTTGTTATTGTTGTTGGTAGTGTACCCTTATTGGTACCCATTTATCCCCCTTATGTTCAAATAAAACCAGAGAAGAAATTACAACATTGAAACCTGATAACTTCAACGTTTCAAGGAATAGGGGACTTGCAGGCACAGGCATCATGGTCACCCATCAAAATATGGGCCCCGGTAAAAAGGCAAAGTACTGTGAATCTTTCATTGCTGGGCCATGAAACGTGGGCACAGAGACAAAGACAGACGGGGTCAGAGATGCATGCATACACACACACATACACTCCCCCTCTCTCTCCTTCATGATGACCCAGATATAGGTGAAATTTTCAGTAAGGGTAAGTGTGGTGCCATGCCTTCCACATGTTAGCTTTGAACGCTGCCAGAGAACAGCTGGGACCCTAGTGTGGCAGAGTAGCAGTAGCCAACCAGTTACTAAAATAGGCCCTGCAAGTTTCCATTCTAGCCCTTTGCTGTTTATTGCTAGTATATGCAAATTCTGAGCCAAGATTTCCAGAAACGATGGCAAATAGAGATCAGTTATATGCCTTAATCCTCAGTAGGAAAGAAATATCTCTATTTTCCAGGAAAACAGAAAAGAGAATATCCATATTCCAGAGTTTTCCTTCTAGTCAAAAATCCCAAGTCGGCTGGGCCCTGGGTTTCCGTGGCAAGAGCAAACAGTCAGCAGTGTTTCCTCTGCAGCATCTCAGGCTCCTCCGGGTGGAGCACTGAGGAGCCCAGGGTCTGGCTTTGCCTAAAAACTGGTATATATGACCTGTCTCCTCTTCTAGGGCTTGAGAAGGAGGGTGAGCTTCGACTGAGGATTGGGGAATCAACCTGAGAATTGAGGAAGGGGCCCTGGGTGACTGGAGGGCTTCTTACTTGCTAGCCTTCTTGCCTTCTGTCTGAGGCTTGCTTTCAGTCTCAGCCTCACTCAGCTCCTCTGTAGGGCTCTGGGGTTCAGAGCGAGGAAATGCTGTCTTCAAGGTATCCACGATAGCGCTCACCACTATCTGCAGGGGTCAGAGGTACAGGGTCAGTAAGGCCATTCACAGCCCCAGATGGAAACCCCCAAACGAGCAGTCATCTCACAGCATTTTATGCAACAGGACAAGGACAGAGTCAGGTTGTCTAGCAGAGCCTTGTCCATCAGGAAAGTCAAATACCAGTTGATGACTTAGTGACAACCATCCTCCCTTTTCTCTATGGCCATAAAATTCTTCTTCCTCAAAGAGTAAAACAAACAGTGGCATGGGAAAAGAAGCCAAAACAAACAGTGAGATAAATCAAAACCTAGGAGATCTGCGGGCTGGTGAAGTCCTTTTCATTTCAACTTTTTTCTTTTTATATAGAAAAGTGATTTCAATTTCTAAATTGATAATACCTTCCCCAAGCTGTGAATAAGTAAAATATAGGTAGGAATATAAAGAGAAAAGGAAGAGTGAAGATGACAATCAAAAATAAAAAATACAGTCTAGGGCATATATAATATAAACGTGCTTAGAGTAATTCATACAACAAAGAACTGGTTTCTCTAGTCAATTCAAACAATTTGTCTTCATGAGGTAAAGAAAGAATAACAAAAACCTTCAGGTCAAAATTAAGGTATCAAGAGTTGATAGAAACTTCTCTACTCATAAAGACCAGACGAAATAATCTTCATTAAAGAATAAGAATTAACTATATTTCTGAGAATGGGAAAATGGCACACAGATACTTGCTAAAAAGGAAAACATACAAACAAATGAAACCCTAAAATATCACAGAAACAGAATGAGACATTTACTTTTC
Organism: Propithecus coquereli; assembly: GCF_000956105.1. Taxonomy (NCBI): domain Eukaryota; kingdom Metazoa; phylum Chordata; class Mammalia; order Primates; family Indriidae; genus Propithecus; species Propithecus coquereli. Next base: position 1,318,715 of record NW_012145967.1, read on the forward strand.
CTTTGGTGCCTCTTGCTAGTTAACACTGCTGGCTCAGAGCAACACCATTCCTCCCTTAACTCATTCTCCTGGTGTTCCCCCAGCAAGAGCACAGCTAGCACAGCTAATATGGGGCCGAAGTGGTCAGTAAGACTATAGTAAAGACCAGGGAGGGCCAACCAGGAATGAACGCAGAGGGTGGCATAAGTATAGATAAAGTGGCTTTGAAAATATGACTTGCTCTCTAGGCTCACAGAATTGTAGTTTGTAGGGGTTGGGGGGGGTGTCCTCATCTGTCTTGGCCACTCTTGCATCACCAGCAACTAGTGCAGTGCCTGGCTCAAAACTGCCATCCAATAAAGTAGATGCTGAAAGAATCAACGAATAAACACATTTACATGGAACTGGGGAGGTTTTACCTTAGTTGATCCCTTTCAAGTTTGCAGTTTTTTCCACATAGCAATGGATGTCCTCTAAAACCTACCACTGAAATTATTGTGTCCCCTCAAGCCCATATGAGAAGAGGGAGGACCCTCTTCTGCCAATGAGTCAGGATTTCCCAACCCTGTAGAATACATTCCATCTTTTGGTAAACATAAACCTCACACTTCTGCCTCAGACTCTAGTATCAGTTGGTGATCACTGCTTACAGGCCCCAGATATGTTTCACAAATGTCCTTCTACCATCTCCACAGGTGCTGAGACACCCCCTTGAAGAAGGTACAATTCTCTCTACACTCTTGTCTCCTGCAAAGAATCACTACATCAATCGAAGTCTAGCCTAGCGTCTTCTCTTAGGGCTCTCTTTCCTGTGTGACAAAAACTGGGAATGACCTTTACCTCCAGTTAGCAACCCCTCACACCCACCCCCGGTCAGCCATCTATGAAGATACAGATCTATCCTCACATGGCTCCACTAGAATAACAGTATCATGATACCCTCTGGAGATATGCCTACACCTACGTGTCAGGGGTACCATTTCCCAACAGTTATTCACCAGGATTCAGCAAGTTGATGATTCAGCCACTATCTGGCAGCAGGTCTTGAAAATTCTAGTCCACGTTCTATTGACCCCTCTGTGCTGTCCCTCCCCACGCACAGCCTCTTATTTTTCGAGTACTGCCTCCATTCTGATGAATACCCCACATTTATAGGTAGAAACTAAAGCGGAGCACTGTGGTCCTGCTGGTACCTTGTCTATTCTGGAGACCATGAACGGTTTCTTGACGAAGGCAATACGAGCGTCTGTGTTCAGAGCGAGGAACTCCTGCACCTCCTCACTGTTAGCGATCTCAGGAATGGCACAGAGTTGCTGCAAAAGTAAGACACGCCAAAAAATTTTAAAGAGAAATTCCAATCCCCAGATGTCTCCACCTTGTCTTGGCTGTCTGCGGGTTAGAATGAGAGCAAAGCCAAAACAGGAGGATGCTGACCTTTAAGAATGATTCCAGAAGGCTCTTACGGGCTTCCACTCTGTCACTATCCATGTTTCCAAATGGAAGATCTGGAAAGAGCTTTTTAGGACCCTTCACATCTTTAAAAAAGAAAAAAAATTCATTCAATATTCACAGAGAGCTATTCCACATAAACGTATAAGCAAATCAGAATTATTGAATCTATTTCCTTGTATTTTTTTTTCTTTCCACTTCAGGAACTCCAAATATACCCTAGGGGTATGATGCATACAACACTACACTGGTTACAAGTGAGGGCTTTGAAGTTCAATGGCCCAAGTTTAAATTTTGGCTCTAATCCCTACTACAATGATGACCATAGGCAAGTTGTGTAATCTTTCTGTGACTTCATTTCTTTTCTGTAAAACGGGGATAATGACAGTATCTATCTCATAAGCTGTTAGGAAGATTAAATGAGTTAATAGGTAAAGTACTTAGAAGAGAACCTTGCATATATTTTCAATTTTAGCTTAATATCAACTACTGTTATTAAGAAATAAAATGCATAATTTTATGTCCAAACATGTTAATATGTTTGTAGGATCATCAGCATTTTTTTAAAACACAGTAGCTGGTTACTAGCTTACTTTTAGAGTTAAATTTTATTACAATTTAAAATTTTCCCTTGTGCCTGAGAGGTGTCAAACAACATACAAAAGGTCTATCTGGTCGTTAAAAGCAAGTGGCAAGAACTTTGGCATATTTTAGTATTTAAGAGTCATCAATCTACGCATCTGGAAAAGCTAATTTAACTCCTCATACTACTGTATAGGCACAGGTGGAAATGTAAACATTTCTTAAAACTTAAACCAGATGGGGCTCCAGAAGAAAGCACGTAGTGGCAAAGGACCACCTCAGAACGTGATCAGTGCTGCCCAGCACTAAAACACAAAACTCTGCAGGCAAACTTGGGCAGCAGAGACCTGCAATGCTGCGTCCTCCATCCCTCCCCCCAAACCAAGAGGCCACCAAGCTCTCGGATCAGGGTGGCAAGATGTGAGAAGGAAGGAGACAGCACAGGGCTGGGGAAACTCCTGACTTTTGATGAACTTTCGTAGATCCGGTTTCTCCTCTAGACGCGTCTGCAGATTCAAGAACTCCCGGTAGCGGCGATTCACAGTGTGGTAGGCCAGCTGCTGCAGGCCGCTGCTGTTCTCACCGTCCAGGGCTGTCTCGTACTATTGAATGAACAAATATGTTGACCCAATCAGCCAGGGTTAGGTAATCTTCTATTCTGGCTTTAATGACTACGTGTTCAATGGCCACACAGGAAGAGGAGAGTAGGGATAAAGGAAGGGAGATGTTCCTATTCTGTTCCAGAACCTCCGACATCTGATTGCTGACCTGAGTTGTAGCGAATAACTCAAACTCCAGTGGTTACTGAATTAAAGTATGAGTTGTATTTCTTCGTATATGTGGCCCAGAAATCTGAAGTTTTATTGCTCCCCACTACTATTTTCATCTGAAAGCTCCCTCTCCTAGATACTTTCTTTATTCACAAAAATAGCTACGTAACTATTTTTCAAATTCCCAAGACTGAGTATAAAACAGAAGGCATAACACCTATAAAAAAGCGGTACCTCTATTACCCCTAAATTACAGCGCTAGACATTATAAGGGGAAAACAATTCTGCTACTACACTCAACCAATGACTATCTCTATTAGTTGGGGAAAGAACAAATAATCCAAACAGCAGACAAACAAAAATCATTTGCTGGCCTGGAATAAATTAAAGGGGCATTTGTTTTTGTTTTGCTTTAGGCAGATTAATCTGCCTAATTGTTATTCTTAAAGCTAAGGAAATTTTCTTCCTGAGTACACATCATCTGTATTATTAGAAGTCATGTGAAGACTGGAGATGTTATAAGGGGTCAAAGTCCGCTGCCTTCTGCAGCCTTGGAGGGCGGATATGTGGGCATATTCCCCAAACAGCGAACACCATGAATGGCATGGAAGCTGCAACTCGGTACATGGGAAGACTTTTGACAGAGTAGTTAGGATACAGTGAAATGCTGTGGGCAAAATATATATGTAATCCTTTCTATTGTTTGGTTGAGGAATTGTACTGTGGGCACATGATGGGAAAACCTATCTCCTAGTTGGTGGGACTCAAGGCTGGTGTTTAAAAATTTTCTAGAGGCAGATAGGGTAAGGTATTCATTATGAGCTGATATGAGCAAAATAGTTACTTAGAACAGTACTGAGAAGGAAAGACTGAGATGAGAGGGACAGGTGGAATTCAGGGTGGGGCTCTCAGACCTGAACCACCTGGGAATTACAATGCTTTCTGTCGAATATTCTGTTCCTTGAGGGATAATATTCAATACTAATATGTTCATTTCCATCACAGAAAACTGTTTTACTATCAGAATGTATAATATTGACATACAAATTAAAATCATAATTACAATATGTCCATATAAAAATCTAAACCCAATCTCAAACTCGAACAATTGGCTATATTCCTTTGTTCTCACATTTCACTTTACCCCTTTCTAATGTTTACTTGGAGTAAGTAGTAGCAGATGTCAAAATTTAGCAACAAGAAAGAAAAAAGAATAACAGAAGAAAGACTATGAACTTAAAAATTCTATCCATAAACTTAATTTTTCTGCTAATGAGGGGGAAAAAACTGTTGTTTAATATCAGTGTTGGAATATGACATAAATAGAAGATGAAATAACCAGAAGCCAACACTTATACGTGAAAAAGGTGCATGTCATAGGGACACCCAGAATTAAAACAAAAATGCAGGTACAATTTTAACAAAGTTGTATCAGTCCTTTGAGACTAGCCTCAGTTATTTTATGACCAGACATCTGTGCTTCTAAATCTTACCTATTTTGCAAGGGGAGTAGGTGTGTGCATGTGTGTGTTTCTAATTATTTCCATTCTGTCTTATTTGAAAATGTCATAATGTTCCTTTCTGAAATGTGAGGTGATGCTGCAGCTGTGTTCAGCAGACCAGGGAAGGCCCCTTCCCTCTTACTTGGATGGGGGTTTCATGGGGAGGAGTACAGCACCCAGGCTTGTGCCTGGTGGTAACTTTTGCACTCAGAATGAGATAAATTCAAGAAAGCAAGTAAAATCCAATGGAAAGGATCTTGCCCAGGAATTCTCTTTCCAAACTTCTTCCTTGCTAATTTCTTTCTTTTTAAAAATACTAGTATCTTTCGTACTTTGTTTTAGGAAGGTAGGTTATTTACCTAGATTTGCCTTACAAGGTAGCAAGTTCCTCATTCTCAGAGGTGTTTAAGCACAGAATTGAGAACCACTTGGCAGAGATAACTTGAAGAGGGCTGGTTAGGTTAAAGCAGCAGTTCCTGGCAAATGGCCTTAGGACAGGCTGCCTCCATGCTACCTGGAGAGTTCCATATTTAAAAAAATACAGAATCCTGGGACCCATCCTTGGAAATTCTCATTCAGAATTTATCAAAGTCTGTCAGAATCTGTATATTTAAAAAGCAACCCAAGTGATTTTGAGGTGCAGTCAAGTTTGGGAACCCCTGAAAAATATCATCCTCAGTATTCCAATAACCCTGAGGTTCTAGGATTGTCCTGTACGAGTACAGGGTAAGAGCCTACTCTGCCTAACAAATTAGCTTCAGATCATTCACATATAGATGCTTGTTGAATTAAACATTGCAAACTAATAAGAGACGTCTCTCCCCTTGAGAACATTAGCTTCACTGACTCTGCTTTCCAAACCCATTCCCAGCCCAGAGTGGGTGCCTGCAGCTTTAATCCTTTACCTTCACAGTGTAGAGCGTGTATGGGTGGAATCCAGTGCCACTGTGCTCTCGGGCAGTAATGGTGCCAGTGATACGAAGGTTCTGGATGACAACTGGGCCATCGGGACTGCTCAGGGGCTCAAAGCTGAAAGCTGAATTAAGAGGGCCAGGTGGAGAGGAGGAAAGCAAAACCGGTGGCAGACTAGGATCGAGGGAGCTCACATCATTGGTGAGATCCTTCTCTAAGCATAAGGGTCGTGGAGGGCAGGTCTTTTCTGGCCCCTCCAGCAAAGCTGTAAGAGAGGTGACATCTCCTTGCTCTACCTCCTTGTCTGCTGTGTCAATCTGGATCTCAGGGCAGGAGTTCAGCATGGAGACCAGCAGGCCTGTCTCTGTCTCTGTCCTTGGCCCCTCCTCAGCTTCTGCTCCTTCGATGCTTTCAGATCCCTCACCATCCTTAGGCTCTAGAGCCTGGGAACCCTCTAGGGCACACAGGGCATCCTGAATCCTGTCAGAGAGGAAGTTGCCTGGAGTCATGAGCATGATGGTTTCTTTGCCCAGTTCAGACAATGGAGAATCCAGCTCTGAGTCTTCGCATAAGAACAAGGGGCCTCGAATATCTGGTTGTAGGAAATGAGATAGGTTGTTTCCCATTTTTCTTTCTTCAGACATCCCACCCAAATCTCCCTCTACAGCTTCATGGCCTTCTTCAATCTCTGGGGAGCGGCCTGAAGGCCCCTCTGTCTCACTGCAGTTTAGGAACACTGGGGCTGCTACTGGAGAAGGGGCTCTCCCTCCTGGCAGATGTTCTGCCTCAGCAATCAGTGGCAGAGATGTGGGCACTGAGGGCTGTTCCAGGGCCCTGGATGTGCAGAGTGGTTTAGCCACTTGTGCTGGATTTCTGGCCTTGGAAAAGATACCTACGACTATGAGGTGGATCCAGTCAGGATCTGACAGTCTGTTGATCAGTGGTAAGATTACATTGCAAGTAATGAGCTCCACCACTACGTGGCGTCCAGTCCGAGTCTCCAAGTGGGGCTTGGGCACTAGCCCTTGCAGTAACAAATTCACAATGCCACGTGTGTAGGTGACCTCAGCACTGGGGCTGTGCACAGCAGGATGTGGGGCAGTGGCCTGGCAGTAGGCTTCCCAGAGCTGGGATGGCTCGACTGGACCACTCTGCTTTCCTGCAGTGGCCTCCTTTGCCTGAATGTAGCTCTGCAGGTGACAACCACACAGAGTCAGAACACTCTGGGCAACAGCATGACTGTCTACCATGCTCATCCTCCTCCGAAGCTCCTGGACCAACCCTTTCATGGCTGCCTCCATCTCTTTCTCGAAGGCTGGCTCCTGGCTCACTGAATGGTACCAAGATAACACAAAATCCCGAATAATCATCTGGATGGTGCAGTTGATCTCCTGTTCTAGCTGCCTTTCTGCCTCAGGACACGGAGGGCAGGTGGCCACTGGGATGAAGCGTTCTAAGTGCAGTCGACCTGAAGCCCCTGCAATGGCGCTGGAGCCCAGCCATCCTCCCAGAACCACTAGCAATGCAGATAGAAGGCACAGAAGCCACACATTGACCAGAAGGTGGATAACCAGGAGCCAGCCGAGCAAGACTCCCACAGCCATCAGCTTCCGACTATTCAACAGATTACTGAGATTAGAGCTGGACTCAGCTGGGGTGTCCTGAAACGGGGGCACTGTCTCTGCCTTCATGGCTGAACGGGCAAGGTGACTTCCTCAGATGACAGTCTTCTTTCTATTTTATTTCTGCGTTAGGGAGAGGGACATGGACTGTGTCCCAGACAAGAGGAAATAGGGATGCTACTCAGGGATCCAGGGCTCTGGGCCCTCGAAGTCCTATAGGCACTGCAAAGAGACAGCGGCAGCTCTGCCTCTCCCGCTGGCTATCACCAACAGAGACCTCGAACTAGTCCCTTTCAGCAGAGACGCTGCTTTCGAGGAAAACTCTGCGGCCTTCATAACGCCAAGGGCGGAAAGCCTCTTCGCAGCCTCAGGGAAGGCGATGCAGGGCCCTCGGTCCCCCAAACACTTACAGACGCCGAGGGCAGCGGCCGGCCAGGACTGGGTTACACGCCGCCGGGAGCCGCGCGCCCTGACTGAGCCCCGACCTGGGGCGGACTCACTGGGATCCCCCACGCAGGCCTCGGTCCGCAGCCACCGCTGGACCAGGCTGCCCCGGCGACTGCGCTCTGCAGCTCCGGATCTATCAGGGCTGCCGGCCGGCCGCCCGCCGGCGACAACTTCCGGGTTGACGTCGACGCGAGCGAGGCACGCTGGGAGAGCGACCGCGCTCCCGGAGGAGCGGCGCTTGCCCGGCGCCCTCTGGTGGTGGGAAGCCGCCGTGCGGCTCTGCGCACACTGGGCTGAGGACCTGAGCGCGCGCAGAGAAGAGCGTGTGCTCGCCAAGGGAGGGCACAAATTCCCAAAGTACAACCAAACGGAAGGCGGCCTTGCGGCAATCACCTGCGACGACTCAGTCTTCTAGACCCTTTAAAACGCGTCTCAGCTCTAATTATTAAATGAAGTCTGCGGACATCCCTTACTGCTTGGGCGCACTCTCAATAATCCAATTTATTTTTATCCCATGGGGGCATAGTTTCATTGGCCTGATGGATTTTAAGGTACACCTGCTTGCCCCAGAGCCCGCCCCCAAATGCAGCCCACCTAACTTGTGCTCAGGAATTGCAGAATACAAGACATAAAACATAACACAGAGATAAAGTTATTCCTTAAATTTCATATACTGCATCTCAAAATCAACTTTGTGATTTGTGGTTATTTGCTGGTGACATTACCCAGGCAATCAAATACTTTGAGCATCTGCTATGTTCAATGACTGTGAGAGGTAGAGTGGAGGAATAGAAGCAGTCCCTGTTCTCAAGGAATTAACTGCTAATTGGGGAGTCCAGTTCTTTGAACACAACTGGATATCTCATCATGCAAATCAGTATGGGATGCAGGAAAATAAAAACCTTAAAGGTATTCAAAGGAAAGAAAGATTACCGTGAGTTGCCGTGCAGTGGTTAAGGGGGGCCTCAGAGAGAAAGTAGCCTTTATATTAGATCTTCAAGAATAAGGATTTTTTTTTTTCTATTCACCTCCATCTCTTCTTCCCCTTTCTTCCCCAAATACATAGGCAAGGAAGGCAGAAGAGGAGGTGCGTTTTCAGATAATCCTCTAATGTATTTGCTTTGGAACATGCTCTGTGTTTGATTGTTTTCGGTTTTAGAAAATTTGCCTTCAGTTGTTTACACAGACAGAATACTTATAGGAAGATTAAATATCTGACATCGGTAGCATGGACCATGTGTAAAAGTAGTTTTGTCAGTTTTGTATGAAACCAGCTTCCTTCCCTGCCTTAGTCCCTAGGAGTTCTGTCTGCAATGCGGCACTCCATTTTATTTTGGCACAGGACATACACCATTTGCACAGAGCTGCTCACGTGGGCCCATCTCAGCATTCTCTAGGCTGTAAGCAGTGTCTCTTCAATATAGCACTACTCCCTAAATGTTTAAAGGAAACTTCAGGCAAATTGCAACCAAAAATTGTGCCAATAAGAAGTGCATTATGGCTTCTTTTCTCATCTCCATTTCTGCTGTTGGTGCAAAGATTTCTTTTGAATGCAAAAGGAACCAACATTTAATCACTTCTGAAGCAAGTGGTTTTATTCCACCAGGCAGACTGGGCACACTCCTGGGACCCCAGAACGCATGTTTGTGTTTTCATGGTTCACATCACTCTACTGCTTTCTGTCTTCCCACAGAGAAGGAACATGAGACATGGGCTCTGCCCCCTTTGCCTTCCCAGACCATTCTATTGTCCCTGGGAGCACTTAGAAGATGACAATAATGCTCTGGAGAAACATGTGTGCCACCTAGTTGGGAACTAAAATAGAAACGTGAATGATGAAAGGACTAATGACCATGCTGAAGACTTCCTGTGCCAGTTCAGTGAGAAAGTTCACTCTGCAGCATGATGTGCAGGGCGGTAAGAAAATGACCTTGCAAGTGGGCACTGTGCCACCTGTCCAGATGGTCTAGAGCATGGAGGTAGCCAAGAGTGCCTTCCTGATTCTGAAGTGGATTTGACGGACATGCCGGTGCACTTGTCATTTGGACTGGCATGAGCTTCTGCCTAGGGTCCTGGGCAGGTGCTGGTCTCCAAACAGATCAATCACTGAGAGGAGAGAGTGCCAGGGCTGATGTGTGGTGGTGTGTGCATGTGCGGGAAGGCAGGGAGGCTGGCTGTTTGGCCACACCACCCACCACCTCCCAAGGTCCTTCCTTCTTTCCTGCTTACCATTCATTTCGCACAACATTAAAGGATAGTGCTAGAGTGTTGGGGATAACAAGACAAATAAGATACACTCATTCATGTCAAGGGACTCTCAGTTGACATAAAGAAGAGAAACACATAAATAGATAAATGGAATTAAACATCTGATGTGTTATGACAATTGCAATAGAAGTAAGTACAATAAAATGGGAACACAAAGGAGGGTCGGTCAACGGGGGAACTGGGTGGCTCATACAAATTTTGCCCCACGTTGGGAAATGAAAAAGAAGTAAGTAAGTGTATTTTAGGAAAACGTAGGGCAGAGGGAGCAGGGAGCGAAGGGACAGAAGGTCTTTTAGGCAGAGGCATGTGCTTGTGAAACAGGCAGGGGCGAGGAGGGCTGAGTGCCGTGCTGGAATCAGCACTTACCACCCCTCAATTTTCCCTCAAAGATAGAAGACAAGGTAGCCTACTAAAGAGAGGGCAGTGATGTGGCAGGTTAGTGAGGAGAGGAGGAATTATCGCTGTGAGAAATAGAAGAGCTAATGAAGGTCATGTAAGAGAACAAAGAGGGACTGGGGACCTTGCTGAGGTTAGAGATTATGAATTTGTCGTGGCACCAATCCACATTGTTGAGTTATTCTCTCCAGAGGTGTTTTGTATCCTCAGTATAGGAGAGAATTAAGCAGGAGGAAGGTCTGTCGTATGCTAGCAGTGTCAGGGTAGATGAAGTGAAAGGAGAAGAGGTTAGGACCAAGAGGTTAGGACCGTCACATCCTGAGAAGAGTATTGTTAAAATTTAAAACCACGGTGTCTAGATGTCTGGGAAGGAAATGAAGCCAGCAGCAGGAGAATCAACTGTGAGAAGAAGACCAAGTGTGCTGGGAGAGAGTGAGTGAGCCAGAATAAAACAGGTTTGTGGTTAAGGATTGGTCGGAGTCTGCAGTGGGTCAGCAGGGCTATGTTCCTCCCGGAGGCCCTAAGCGAGAATCTGGTTTCTTGCCCTTTCCTGCGTCTAGAGGTCACCTGTGTTCTTCGGCTCATGGCCCCACATGACCCCACCTCTGCTTCTGTTGTCACATCCTTTTCTCCCACTCTGACCCTACTTCCTTTTTCTTTCACCTACCATTCCTGCTCACAAACTACTGTCCTCAACTTGATCATTTAGTCACACTTAGCTGCAAGGTAGCAATGATTCCAGCTAAAATTCACAGTGTTCTACTACTAAAAAGAAGAAGGAAAGAATATATATTGGGTACAGTTAGCAGTCTCTGCCGCCCATATGGATTGGAAATAAGAAACCAAACTCATCTGTTCTAGATACAATGACTTGTCTATAATTTACTGACAAGTTATTAGAAATAATGATAGGGTTTATCTAAGTGACTGGCTAAAGAAAAATACATAGAAATTATTTACATTTC
>NW_012145967.1:1330292-1360593 GCF_000956105.1 Propithecus coquereli
TGATATATTTTATTAAAGTAGAACTTAGAATTTTTCTTCCTCGTAAGTCACCATGAAGAAAATAGAAAGGCTATATACTAGCAGAAGTTATTTGGAACACATGTGATTGAAAACACATTCATATGTATAAATATAACAATTATAAGTCAATAAGAAAAAAAATCCAATTTAAAAAACTGGCAAAATAAATGGATATGCGTTCATAGAATATAAAATCTGAATAGTGAATAAGCATTTTAAATTATCGTCAAACTCATTAGTAAATTAGGGAAGTATAAATCAAGATGAAAAATAAGTACATCTATTAAATAGACAAGAAATCTGACAATGCCCAGCGTTAGAATAGATGTGAATTGAATTAGCAGGAACTTTTTTTTTTGCTGGCTGCCTGGAGTTTATTTTCCACTTGGTGCAAGGTGAGGAGTTACAGGGTGTCTGGAAAGCTCCCCATGTGTGCTTGGACAGTAAAGAGCAGGGCTTGCTCCACTTCCTGTTGGTGTCTCCTGTGTTGCTACGAAATAACCCAACTCCTTTCCTGCTCACTGCAGCCCGGTCTACGCAGCCGGCGGGGCTCTGCAGCCCGGAGCCTGGGCTGGGGTGGCTGCTCTGGCCAGGACGGGGCCCAGCGCTGGCTGTGCTGCGCTGGCTGCAGGGCTGCTTCCTTGCGGCTTCTGGACCAGGCCGCGGGTGGTCATGCTCCTGGAGGCCTGGGGGGCTTCCGAGTGCTCTGGGGACTCCATAACCATGGTCATGAACGGGAGAGTGGACTTCCCAAGAAAGCTCGCCCACCAGTGACCTGGGCCAGCCTTGGGCAGCCCCGGGTGGTGGGGATGGCTTCCCCAGGGCACTCGGCGCTCCCGCAGGAGCTGCTGCTGGAAGCAGGGCCCAGGCGGCGCCGGTAGTAGTCGTAGGTGGCCCTGGTGAGCCACTGGAGGGCTTGGCCTCTGTGCTCTGGCCTTCCGGCCGGTGGGAAGCTCGGCTGTGACCCCTCGGGGCCTCGGCGCGAGATCACAGGTGGCAGGGACTGGGGCGCGGGGCCACGGAGCCCGTTTGCAGAGGAGACCGCGGGAAAGGCGTTCCACGACCCAGACGTGCGTGGGGTCTAGCAGGAACTCCTACGCACGCTGGTGGGTGTGTGACTCTTGAAGCACTTTGGAAAATAATTTGACATTGTAAATTTTTTTTTTATTTTATTTATTATTCCAGGGTTTTGTGAGGGTACAAACATTATAGTTACACTTTATGTCTTTGCCTCACCCAAATGTGACATTGTAAATTTTAACATTTATGTCATTTATTTCCCACCAACCCCACTCCTAGGTGTATGTGCTACAAAAACTCTTTACCTGTACACATATAAGATTGTTCATGGCAGTATTTTTCATAATGCCCCCAAACTGCAAACACCTTAAGTACTCTCTTTAACAGAGCTATACCTGCATGCAGCAACGTGCATGCATCTCCGTGACAAAACTCGTGTTTAGAACAATACTTGACAAACTGTAACATGTGGGCGTCTTGTTAAAATAAATATTCTTATCTAGTAGATCTGAGCTGGTGCCTCGCATTCAGCATTTCTAACGTGCTTTCTGGTGACCTGTTGCTGCTGGGCTATGGGTAACATTTTGAGTAGCAAGTCCTAAGACCACATATGGCGGATACCTTCTCTGTGGAGCTCAAAGACAAGCTGTGTCTGAGAATGGGTTATTTAGGTGTACAGTACATACAGATGGGATAAACAAACAAAAAACAAGTGGAAACTTTAGGATAGTGGTTATTATTTAAGAGAACAGGATGAGGAGGGAGGATTGTATTACATTAGGTAGATGCGAGGCGCCAGTAGCGTCATAGTTCCGAAATTGTGTGGTGGGTCATGGATTTTGTTATATTGACTAACTAGCTCTGTGATTTTTGACCTCGTCCTTTTGACATTGATTCATAATCTGTAACACAACAGGATTAGATTAGTGAGCGTTTTCAATTCTTACTATGCACCTGACTCACCTAGGGAGATTTTAAAAAGACCAATACCTACTTCCAACCTCCAAATTTTCTTATTTAATTAGTCTGGGTTGAAACCTGAGTATTGGTGCTTACCGAAAGTTTGCCATGCAGGGCTAATGTGCAGTGAGGTTTGAGAACAACTGTTACAGAGCACCTCTAATGTCCCCCTTGATCTCAACAGTCTGGGATTTGAATACACAAGTGTTTTTTTCTTATAAACTAGACTTGTCAAAAAGGGTTTCCTGGTTCATCTTAAATATAATGTTCTTCAGTAATTAAAACAGGGGCTTTCAAACTGTAATCTTTGTGACCACATGGGCTGTGTCGTATGGCTCATTTTTGGTATGGTATTTGGTATTTGCTGTTGTCACTTAAAGAGTTGACACTCAGTGTTCAAATGAAGGTGCCCATGGATGATGGTTAACAGAACTGGGGCTCACTGATATTTGCCAGAAGTTTCCTCCAGGCCAATGTTCATCTCCCCTCTGGGCTCCCACAACCACTCACTTCTACTCCACTAGACCACCACTACCCCGTAGCGCAGTCATTCGTTTGCAGCTCTGTCCCCTGTGACTCTGTGAGCTCCTCACAGCCAGCGTCAGGGGTATTATTCGTAGGCCCATGAGCTCAGTCCAGTGCCTCGGTAACTGTTCAGTGAGGCAGTGGATAAATGATTTTGAAAACCTTTCTGCAATGTGTTATGACCCTTTTGTTGCTTCTTTTCTGGTCATAATTTAATCCTTCCCAAGTCAGGACTTCAGGAGCGTCAGTCTGCAGACAGGTTCTCTCACTCAAGCGCTGCAGATATGCATACGGTAGTAAGAGATGGGCTTAAATTTATTTTAAGGACGAGCAAGATGCATCATAGAATGTTTTCTCTCTTAAATCGACTTTATTTTGTAGAGCAGTTTTAGTTTTACGGCAAAATTAAGCAAAAAGTACCAAGAGTTCTGCTCTGCTCCTTGCCTGCCATGCACAAGCCTCCCCACCACCGACATCCACACCAAAGCGTGTGTGGTTATAATCAACGAACCTATGGGACACGTCATTACCTTTGTTTACCTCAGGCAAACGAAGTCCGTGGTTTACCCGAGGGTTGACTCTGGGTGTTGTATGGATTTTGACCAACATGTAATGACATGTATCTGCCACTGCAGTACCATGCAGGGTACTTTCATGGCCCTAAAAACCCTCCGTGCTCTCCCCACAGCCCCAGAAACCACTGATCTTTTTTTACTGTCTTCGCGGTTTTGTCTTTTCCAGAATGTTATATACAACAGGCCCTCGAACCATGTTGTTTCAATGTTGTGTGTGTTAGGTGAATTGACTCCGTGGTCCCAGTTGGAGTGAGTGTGGGCGGGTGTGTGAGTGTGCCCTGAGTTGGGACAGTGTCCTGTCCAGGACTGGTTCCCGCCTGGTGCCCTGAGCTGCTGGGACTGGCCTGGCTGCCGGAGACTCTGAACTGGAATAATCTGGTAAATAATTGTCTGACCTGTTTCTATTAATCTTTCCTAAACATTTATTTCAATGTTTAATATTAGAAGTGTTTTGGTCTTTATTTAGAAGGTTGGTAATGTTTTTGTAACCAGAAGTATGCTGTAGGAACTTAACTGTCGTTTCTGTCAATTAGCCTATGGTAAAATTGGCTTCGTTATACAAAGTTTTGCTTAAAATTGCAGTTTCCAAGAACCTAATGATGACGTTGAGAACCTATGCTAGTTGGAATCACACAGTATGTAGCTTTTTCAGATTGACTTATTTCACTTAGTAATATGCATTTAAGGTTTCTTCATGTCTTTTCATGGCTTGATAGCTTGTTTCTTTTAAGTGTTGAATGATATTCCATTGCCTGGATATGCTACAGTTCATTTATCCATTCACCCACTTAAGGACAACTTGGTTGCTTCTAAGTTTTGTCAGTTATGAAAAGGGGAAAGATTGATACAATTTGAAGAGAAACCAGAGTATAGTTTTGGCAATTATGAATAAACCTTTGGTAAGCACCTGTGTGCAGGTTTTTATGTGGACATGAGTTTCCAAGTCCGTTGGGTAAATACAAAGGCACTTGATTGCTGAACTGTATGGTAAGGGCGTATTTAGTTTTGTAAGAAACTGCCAAACTCTTCCAAAGTGGCTGTACCGTTTTGCATTCCCACTAGCAATGGCGAGAGTTCCTGTCACTTCACATCCTCACCATTTGGTGGTGTGTATGTTCCAGATTTTGGCCACCCTAACAGGAACATGGTAGTATCTCCTTGTTGTTTTAGTTTGCATTTCCTGCGACATAACATGAAGCATCTTTCCATATACTTTTTTGCCATCTGAAAATTTCTTTGGTGAGGTGTTTGTTCAGGTTATTTGCCTGTTTTTTAATGGAAAATAACCTGTTAGTTTTTCTTATTGTTGAGTTCTTAAGAGGTTTTTTTTTGTATATTTTGGATAATAGTCTTTTATTATATTTGTCTTCTGCACATATTTTCTCCCAGTCTGTGGCTTCCCTTCTCATTTTCTTGACATAGATTTTTTTTTTAAGTCTTAGCTATAGATTTGAAATCTGATAATTTGCCTTTTTATGCCAAAAGTGGAGAAAAGAAAAAATCTAGTTATTAATAATTGAGGATTTAGATTAATGTTGGCCCGCTTGGTTGAGGCTTTGGCAGGCAGTGGCTTGCCCATTATGTCTCCATCCCTGAAGTGTGGGTGGAGAAAAAGTTTGTCATGGCCTCACACTCATCGCACTCTTGTGCCGGATCCCACCCTGTCCCTCCTTACCTAGACAAACCATCAGTGTCCACAACCTGGATGAATAAGAGGGACAATGCCCTCTGTTGTCTCCCATGATCCCCTGGACTTTCATGGCGGCTGACAAGCACTGAAAAGTGGTTAACACAAGTACAGATACAGAGACGTAGACTTGACTCACGAAAGAGATGAGTTGCCCTGTTTATTCCTCCTTGGCAGTCTCTTAACTAATCATTCAGTGGAAAAAAAAAAGACTTCCTCGGAGTGTAAAGTAAGAGAGACAAAGAGAAGGAGAGAGATCGATTGAGAGAGACCCCAAGCAAGGGAGCCATGCGAAAGTGCCCGGCATTTTCACTTGGGACTCCCTGGGAGGTGAGAGGTGACCCTCTGAAGTAAATTCTTCATGCAGGGGACAGGAGCCTTAGACGACAGGCAGGCAAGGGGCTGTGGATCGTGGCTCCTGGTTGGGTCTGTGTTGTGGCTGAGCCCAGGCAAACAGCAGTGGGAATTTCCACAATGAGCTGCCTGGGTTTGTGAGGGGAGCCTGGCGCCTTAGGGCTGTCTTCTGGGTTACCTTGGGAAGCAGGGGAAACGGCCAGGTGTCTGAGAGCGAAGTGAAAGGGAGTTGGGAGGACGGTTTCAGAGTGTCAGGGAAAGAAGACCGAACACATCTCTCATGTGGTTCCTGGCCATTCCTCCTGCCCACTGCACTGGTTCTACAAATACACCTTGCCTTTCAACGCTTTATTCTAAAGTCCAAGTCCCTATGTATCCTTCCAGTTAATCTTCCACCTAGCCGTATCTCCCGGCATGATTCCTGTCCTGCAGAGACTTCCATTCCCACTGTCTTTCTCACATGCACCATGCTTCCCTTTCTGCCTCCTTTCTTCTGCATTGGCCTTTAACCCTCTTGGTCCCTCTCGTTCCTCCCTAATTTTACCCAAAGGGAATTAAAGAACACAAGCATACTAGAAAAAGAAGGACGATTCTTTCATTCCTTTGTAGTGTTTGGAAAACAGCTTTAAACATGTATAGGGATAGCAAAGCTGGAAGAAGTATTATGAATTTATTGCCTTCAACCTTTAAGCAGAAACTCACTGAAACCATTCCCAGAAATTTACAGTTTCCAGAAAATGTTCTGTAGAAATTTCAGTAATATGCGATTTTGAGAGAGGACACTTAATGTGCTGGTTAAGAGCACAGACTCCAGAACAGGCACCCAAGATCCAGTTCCAAGGCTGCGATTTGCAAACTGTGTGCCTTCAGACAGGCCAGCTAAGCTTTCTGTGTCTCAGTTTTCTCATAGGGAAATATTGACAGGATTGCTATGCAAGTTAATGTATGTAAAATACTTTAGGTTTACCAGAATGAGACAGTCTGGTACATAGTAAGGACCATATAATATATAAATGTTTGTTATTTTTAATGGGACATTTGGATTTTTACTGGACAACATTTTTCAGGCTCTTGGCACTATTTATATTTTAAAATTCTCCCATGATGGGGTGGTAAGCGAAAAGGGAAAAGATAGGAGGGACTTTTGGTGAAGAAGTTAAAATACTTCTAAACTTTGTTAGGTGTTCAACCCAAGGACAGACACTGAACATGGAAGGCTCATGCCGACATCACCAGGTTTCCCGGGGGTCTGCACCCCCCTCCATCATTTATGCAAAGCCATGTCCTGCTGCAGACTGCAGCTCAGGTCTGTCTTCTGCAGCTGTCCACAATAGGGACTTGTCAGGGGAGAAATGAAAAATGTTATCATTATTTCTAATTTTTCTCGATGTCTCAGTCATTGAAGGTTTCACATTCAGGGCCATTTGGGTGTCATCAAAGCATCAGGTTTAAAGAGAAAAGATGATGAATCGTGAATGTTTATGAGGAAACGGTAGCAATTATAATGATGGTAATGAAGAGTGAAGTGGAGAGATCAGCCTGCTGGGATGCTTCTCCCGAGTCTAGGGCGGTGGAGGAAAGTGCTCCAGTGGGCTTGGGCATTACCATTGTGCCAAGATGGATGGAGCTTCTTATCCAACAGCACTTCCAGATTCATTATTTTTTAGAAATATGCCTTGTGGAACCAGGTTTGCAAGTTTTACATTGAGTGAACAGCTATTTCTTATGTTAAGTTATTTCAGCTGAAGAATAGAGAATTGTTGAAATAAATGGCTGGAGAATTCGAATTGCATTCATTCTTGACATTGGAACTGACAAATAGCTTCACTCCCCACTGGAATGGAAAGCTTATTACTCTGAGACACAGGCGGGTTTGAGGGAGAGGGGGCGTCTGCGTTTTATTTTACTGTAACTCTTTTAGATGCTGTGATAGAGTAAAATAAAAAGCTTTTCGGAAATCCTACTGGGATCCATCACTTGCCCCATTCTCCACATTTGACTGAAAATAAAACCAATTAAAGCAGATTAATTTATAACCAATATTAAACCCACTCTGACAGCTGGTTATTACGGCCTGAGCAAGGCGTTCTTGGGTAGCACAGAGCTGATGGGTTGGACACGTGAGAACTGACTGTGCTGATGGGTTGAGCTGGGGCACCTGCCAGTCTGGACCCTGCCCACCAGGGACTGGGCATCTCCAAAGAGGAATGATCCATGCTGGAGACGGACCCATTGTGTCTGGAAGATGCTTTCACCAGCGCCCTGGAAACTCTTCACATGAAAATTACAGATTTCTCTCTGACATCTCCTCAGCGTTGAATGCCTCTCACCCCACTGCAAGCATGGATCACTACATCGAGTGTGGCATCCAATGAAGCCACGAACACAGTGTGGAAGCCACAAGCTTGTGGGCTTGCTGGGCTGGACTCACCTGGGCACTCCTGTTGCAAAGTCAGCCTGCTCCTTCTGATGGTGTCCTCGGAGGAAAGGAGACACAGCTGCTCATCCTCTGTGCACCATCCCTTCCTGCTCTTACAGTCCTTGATCTTCCCATCAATTCACCTTGTCTTCTCAAGATTGTCAGTGGCCTGCACTGACTGAAGTCTAACAGACTTCATGAATGATAACTTTCCCAGTTCAACTGGAGAACAGCCACCCAACTAACTCTGTTCACGTAATGCTCGTTACTGATGTATAAGTCCCAATAAATGGGCTCCCTGCACCGGGCATTGTCCATATGGAAATCACAGATTTCTTCTTCATGTCTCTTCAGCATCATTCACCTTTCAACCCCCAGCTCCCTGGAAGGAATCCCTGATGCAGAGTGTGTGGTGATCAGCACAGCCTTAGGTGTGACAGTTACAGATATTTTGGCTTCTTCCAAGTAGTGCACTGTGAGAGCTGGGCTGGAGGTTGGGGAACAGGGCCAGATCCTGGGGGCTGAAATCTAAGTTGGAACTGGAATTTGGCCCTGACCAGATCAGCACAACATAGCCGAGGGCTTCTGGGGCCCCCTCTTCCACAAGGCTTGAGGGAAGTCCTCTGCAGGCTTGGGGGTGCAAAAGAACCCTGTGAGAGGACTGTGGGTAGTGTGTCCAGTTTACTTAACAAAAGCTGTTTCATAGCTCACCTCAGTCCCTTAATAGCTTCAGAAATAGAACCCATGCTGGTTTCTTATGTAAGCTCTAGAATCTTAATGGAGGCACATAACCCCTCCTCTGAGGACACTGTGGATGAAGTGAGCAATGGCTGCAGCTGGGCACCAGCTGCCCGCCTCCCACCCACTGCCATCCTGACGCTCCTCAGTGAAATCCCTCGGTCTATGTCTGCCTCACTTGGAAGCTTGTCTTCTCTACTGTCTCTTACTAGAAGAGAATCAGGAATCCTATGGCCACAGAAAGAACAAGTAGGAAAGAGAGAACTGCCCAAGTCTGGAGGCCACATAGATTATTTTGAAATCATTTGTCTGTGCTAGATAGTCCTCAGTTGTGAGCCAAAGATAACTTTAGGTGGTGACAGAAGCTGCTTTCATGAGTACCGTCCTAGGTGTATGCATGAAACAGAATCTAGAAGAAAAGGAATTGGATGTCCAAGGAGAAGCAGTTATGCCTCCTTCTAAGAGAGGTCTGAATGTTATTTTTCTTTAGGGATCTCAACATTCTATGGGCTAGATATTAAATGTTGATAATAAGGTGATATCTATTTAATGAATTGAATTTCCCAAGTATCTTAGTCCATTTGGGCTGTTATAACAAAATATCATAAACTGAGTGGTTTATAAACAACAGAAATTTATTTCTCACAGTTCTGGAGGCTGGGAAGTCTAAGATCAAGGTGTCAGCAGATGCAGCATGTGGTGAGGGCCCACTTCCTAGTTCAGGAATGGCCGACTTCTCTGGGTCCTCACATGGCAGAAAGGTATGGCAGCTCTCTAGGATCTCTTTCATAAGAGCACTAACCCCATTCGTAAGGGCTCCACCTCCATGGCCTAATCACCTCCCAAAGTTCCCACCTCCTAATATCATCACCTTGGCAGTTAGGATTTCAACATATGAATTTTGGGGGAACACAAACACAGACCATAGCACCAATTTATGCAGCCACTGTGGCTATTGCTAATGATAGCTGTTACCATTTTTGAGCCCTTTCTACATGTCAGTCATATACCAAGCACTTTCATATTTTATTTTATTCAATTTTCATCTGGCTTAAGTTTTCTCTACCCTCATATTCAGCAAGTAGACCAGATCAATCTTATTCTCTTACAACATTAGTTATTCTTATTCTAGACACAGTGATGACATGGCAGCCAGTGTCGTTGGCTGTTAGTTCTAGGTTAAAAGTCAACAAGGATGCAGGCCCCAGGATATTCAGAAGAGGGAAAAAAATTTAAGCGCTACCACTTTGCCAATAATTTTGGAGATATAATCCAGCTTTTCTGCTAAAGTGGAAGGAGAAATTGTGAGTTAGCCTACATTCTCTGTTGGATTCTGCTGGCCTAGACTTACACTGCAGTCTTTATTAACTATTTGCGTTCTTCTCATTACCAGGGAGCTGTGAACACGGTGGGGCAGCTCCCATGGGAAATCAGGTGTGTACATTTCTGTGAATGGACAAGATAAGGTGAAGCAGGAATTCTTCAGCCTGATGGACAAGGTTGCTATTCACCCCAGGTGAAGGCTTGACTCCAATTTGATGGTTTTGTGTCTGTCCCTGGGATATGTCTTATATGTCCCTTCTCCTATGTCTTTGTACATTGTTCCTCCAGCCCCGAATGGTCTTGATCTTTCAATATAATTTCTGATTTCTACTCTTAGCCTTATAAATCCCTCCTAATTTGGGAAGACTTTTGATTGAATTTGGATATGTGTCCCCTCCAAATCTCACATTGAAATTTGATTCTCAATGTTAGAGGTGGTGTCTAATGGGACATGTTTGGATCATGGTGGCAGATCCCTCATGAATGGCTTGGTGCCCTCCCCGAGGTAACAGGTGAGTTCTCTCTCTATTAGTTCATTTGAGATCTGGTTGTTTAAAAGAGCCTGGGACCCCTTCCTCCCTCTCTTGCTCCTTCTCTTGCCATGTGACACACCTGCTCCTTCCTTTGCCTGCCACCTTGATTGGAAGTTCCCCGAAGCCCTCACCAGAAGCAGATGCTGGTACCATGCTTCTCGTACAGTCACAGAACGCTGAGCCACATAACTCTCTTTTCTTTATAAATTACCTGGCCTCAGGTATTCCTTTATGGCAACACAAAGTGATAGCAAAGTGATAGAAATTCGTTTCTGAAACACCTTTCAACCCCAACTCAGACTTCCTTTTCCCTCTCTCCCTTCCCTCCTTCTTTCCTTCCTTTCTTCTCTTTCTTTGATTCTTATTTATACCATGAAGAATCTGGTCATCACATAGCCAGAGCCAATTCAGCATAGTGATCAAGCAGGAAAGCTTGTGGGCTGTTAATCCCAGCATAGGAGCATCTGGGTTTCAATCCCAGCTCCTCCATTCACTAACGATGTGGCCATGGGAAAGCCCCTTAACTTCTCTGTGCATCAATTTTCTAATCTGTAAATTGGGTTGACATCAAACATACTTATGTTACAGGGCTGATGTTAACATTGAGTAAGTTATTATAATGAAAGAACTTAGAATTTTTCTTGGCATGTGGTAAGTTCTCAATAAACATCAACAATTATAATTAGGCTTATCAGTATCTTTTTTTGTGTATGTTATAATGAAAAGAGGCTCATTTAGGTTACTGTAAGAAAAAGAGAATGGACAATGCAAGGGGCTGGGCTCTGAGAAGGCACTGGGATGGAGAGGAGTTTTAGGGACTGGGTACTGTCTCTATCTTGGTCTCGTGGACTCTATCTTCTCCCAGTCATTTTCTCAGAAGAGAAAGGTATGTGCTTTCTCTTTGACTCATGCTGCTATCAACTCTCCACATCCTCTAGTGCAAATGTTAGAGAAAGACAGTCTGATCGGTTTGCTGAATTGCTATCACTGCTTCCGGGTGGAGCTCTTCAATGCAGGCCACCTCAGGCTCACCTGAGGTCAGGTGACAGACATTATAGAGACTGATACGTCTCAGAGACCTAAGGGAGTACATGTAGGCTGTTGAGCTGCAGTGATGAAGGCATTGTGTCAAACGCCTGGGCACTAATTGAAGTAAGCTTCCACGAAAAATTCCATTAAAGTGCTTCTGACTTTCAGAGCTTGTGAAGTGGTTTCCATTTCCCAGGTGGGAATCATCTCTCAACTTTCCCTGAACCAGCTCAATGCAGCCATGTTCTTCATTATAACAGTTCACACCACGGTGTGTCGCACAGACTTGGTAACTTTGCTAACCACAGAGCAAGCCAACAACCCACAGCCAAAGACAAATGGGACTGTAGAAAGACTCTCTGTTTTTAACACATCCTGAATGGGAGACTTTGATCCAAATAATGTAAAAAAAATATCAAGTGGACATGCAATTTATCTCTACATAGAGATCAAGATGTCCAGTCTGTCAATTATGGCAACAAATTTCCAGTGGATTTAAAGTTGGTGCTAGACATGGGGAAAATCTTTTTGAAATTCTTGTGCATTGGATAATAGCAAGTTATCTGAAATTGGCTCTAGGACTCTAGCGGCTGCCTTTCCCTCTGTCCAGAGAAACATGCATAAGAAGGGATTGCTGTAGCTGTGTAAGTTTAGCTTTTATCTTGGAAGCTCTGGCTGTGATCGCAGCGTGAAGGATGGTTCACCCTGGCTGATTGGCATAGCTGTCAGAGGTGTTCTGAGGTCAAAGAGAAGGAGAAAAAAGGAGTTAGGACAGGGGTTGTGAGTCTGTGTGTTTGCTCAGGTAAGATTGAAAAACCTAAGGGAAGCAGGAAAATAAAATGTTTGGGAGGTGCAGGATTCACTGAGAGAGTATTTTACACATATCAGACCCTTCCAAAGCAACGGTAGATTTGTATTAGAGATTAAGGCCAAAGGGCTCTCTGGGTGAAAAAATTGTGGAAAATAATGAAGATTTAAGGTAGATTAAACCAGAATTTTTCAGTGAATCCAAAATGTTTTCTTTAATGGGTAATATATTCAACTCTATAAAAGTAAGGTTATCTGTTGATATGTGATTGACACTATTGATATCTGAATCTAATGAGAATTTTATAATGAACAGACTAATCGCAGAATTTGAGATCGTAAGAAAGAAATATAGCCCTTGTCTAAGAGTCTGTGTTCCCTACCCTCCTTAGGTGGAAATAGACATGTAACAAGTGGTTAACCAGAGCACTGAATCCCTCTTGTATACTCACTGCACACACCCTAGAGTTTTTGAGGCAAGGCAGGTTTCCCACAGGAGTGCATATATCTTTATTCATTTTATCAAGACTTTGGAAGAAAGGAGGAGCATTTAAAGATAATACTCACTTGTGGCCTTGCTTCCTGACCTCTTCACATAGAAGGGGCCATCTTCATTCTCTATCAGAATTCCATCCCAGCGGTCTATAACTTGGGTCTCAGAGCGCTTAGGAAAGGATGCTCAACAAAAGCCTGTTAAAATTGTATGCTTTTGTTAGAAGAATTAAAGGCTCTGTAGAAGAAAGACTGCAGAGAGAAAACTGATGAAACTGCGGAAGATTCAGAATTGTGCATTTATCCACAGAGGGGCTTTTAACTGAGGTATACAGATTTAGCTGAACTGAAGAAATTATTCAGCTAAAGTCTGCAGGGAAAACGAAAGGTAGATTAAGCAATGATTGATAAATTAAGTGGGTAATTATTTCTATTTTTTAAAATTTTTGCTTTAATTGCATTTCCCTCTTAATACATAAGGTAGAAGTCTTATTCTGAGTTCAGACAAGTCATTCAATGTGTGGCAAACTAGTAAAAAATCTACAAGACGTAGCATGGAGTGAGAAAATACATAGACTTCCAGGAGAGTGCTCATCCTTCAGGAAAGGAAGCCTGGGCTATGGGCTTGACCTCTGTTTGAAAGAGAGCTTTAGGGCCTGGCAGGAGAATGATTCTGGGTACAGTAGGGTGACTGCTGTTCAGGCTCGCACTTGCACAGAGCAGCCCCTACTCCTGCAATTCCTGTTCTGGGCCCTTGGAAAACAGGTAAGTGTGTAGAAGTAACAATAGAAAGAGCCGTTTCCTTAAGTTGTCCAAGCCTTTGAAGCACTAGCAGCAGGGCTTTGACGTCACTCTGACCCAGTTTACTCCAAAGTGGAAGTGGAGGCTTTCTTGTCCCGCAGCCTCAGACCACTTTGCAGAGTTACTACTGTTATATTTAAACAGCTTCACTGAGATATAATTGTACACCTCAGTTCAAGAACATTATACCCATGAAAGTATCACAATAATAATGATAAAGCACATATCCACCACCCAGAAACTTTCCTTGTACCCCAGGGTAATCCCTTCCTCATGACTTTCTCTGACCTCCTCATCTTCAGGCAACCACTAATCTGCTTTCAGTAATTACAGATAAGTTTGCATTTTCTAGAAATGTTTTGAACTAGTATTTATTCTTTTTTCTTAGATTTTTCATTTGACATGATTATTTTGAGACTTATCAAGGTTGTTGAATGTACCGTGTATCAAAAGTACATTTTTATTGTTGAGTATTTTTCTATCATATGGACATACCTCAAATTGTTTATCTAGTCATCTGTTGATGAACATTTATTATGTTTATTCTACTGCTGTATGGTGGGATGTTTTATAAATGTCAATTAGGTTAAATTGGTTGATACTGTTGTTTATGTCTTTTATATTCTTACTATTTTCTGTTTAGTTGTTTTATCAGTTATTGAGAGCAGCAATGAATCTCCAAGTATAATTGTGCATTTTTCTATTTCTCCTTATAGTTCACTCTGTTGTTTTCTTTATATTTTTGGAGCTTTTTTAGGTGCATAAACTTTTAAAATTATTATGTCCTCTTGATTAAGTAATCCATCTGTCAGTATGAAATGGCCTCTTTATTTCTGGTAATATTCATTTTTCTGAAGTCTACTTTGTCTTATATTAATACTGTCATTCCAAGTTTCTTTTGATTAATGTTATATCTTTTCCCATCCTTTTAATTTTAATATATTTTTATTTTTATATTTAATATGGGTTTCTTGTAGACAGTGTAACATATATTTCTTGTTTTATTAAATTTTAATTTGAAAACCCTACCTTTTAGTTATGGTGTTTAGACCATTTACATTTAATGTGATTATCGATGGCTGGATTTAAATCTATCATCTTGCTATTTGTCCTAACTGTTCTTTTTCCCCTTTTTAAATTTTTTCTGCTTCCTTTGCATTAATTATTACTGGAAAGTAGACTGTGACTAGTTAAAGGTTCATATTATAATGCAACTAAAATAACACGATAAAGATATGTAGCTAATAAGTAACAAACAAATAAAATGAAATTAAGACTTTATTTGTCTTTATAGGCTGGTAGTGTTTGGGGATGGTCAGGCTACATATATTTTATTTTTCATAATATGTATAAAGTTATATAGGATAAGTATGCATTTTTATTTGTTTATTGCTAGTTTCACACCCCGGGACATAAACTCCATGAAGCCAAGTACTTGGTTTGTCCTGTTCTCTGGCTCATTCCTGATTCTAGAGCAATATTTTTCACATAGTAGGCACTCAATAAATATTACTTAAACCCATGTATAAGATACCTTTATACTGCTCTATTTTAATTCTAGTTAAGTAGTATGCTAAATTACTACCTTTTCCCCTTTTTGTTTATTTTTTAAAACACATTTAAATGGAAATCAAACTACATTCTTGCTTCATTTTATGATGCTTATAGGGATTAAAATGGTTTAGCTAAAGCTCCAATGTCCACCTGGTGGCAGTTTAACTTAATTGTAGTCAAATTACCTCAGAGGAAATTAACAGCTTTCCAAGAGCGGAGCTTGACAACTCAAATATGTAGAAGCCCTTGGGTACTACGTGTCCACACAGCTCCTGGCTCTGGGGACAAGAGAAGCACCACATTAAGCAGTGGAGAGACATCATTAAGGTTATGATTAAGCTCTCTTGCAGGAAAAAGAAACCCTGCTGAGAGAAGGCCAAAATCCTACCAGAAACATTGCTGCTTTTTTACTTATGACAAATTTCTGACAGTTTTCCTTCCAAATTAAAAACAGCAAGAGGAAGTATTGCTACCTCAACAGGAAGGTTGGCAGGATAAAGACTAGCATGTGCAGGGTTGGATGTTATAGAAGCAGTGAATAAACAAGGATTTATGTACCCCGAAGAGTTATGGGGAACAGAGTCAGTTACTGTGTAGATTGTTCAGTAGGAAAGGTTGAGAGCTGGTCCTGGGAGGCATCAGACGTATGGCTGAACAGGGAAACAGAGCGTCAGTATTTTGGGAGAGCATATATAGCACTGGAGATGAGGGCAGAGAGAATAGTTTCTAGGGTGACCTGATTGAGAACAATAGGATGGCATCTTTCCTCAGATCTGCTTTAAATGAAAAGCTAAGCACATGCCAGCTTTTGCTACCTGGGTGTGGGTACCTCCTGGCCCCTCACTCCATGACTATCATGGCGCATGATAACAGAGTGAGTTCCAGATGGGAAAGGCTATATTCTGTTTAGGTATGGAATTTGATGTGTCTGTTAGAGCAAAGCAAAAAAATCAAATATCAGAGCCATTCTTTAGCCATTGTTACTATCAGCGCACAAAACAGAAACCACTCTCGGTATCTTAAGCAGAAAGAGACTTAATATGAAAAATTAGGTGCTCAAAATTATTGGGATTGCTGCGGAAATGGAATCAAGGGTTGAAATCATCAAGTTCACACACAACACTAAAGCTGCAATCCAGGAATCAGAAAGCCACTACCCTTGAGACAAATGCCTCTTGATACCATGAAGCTGGCGACTGGCTACTAGTATTGCCTCTCGATTCTCACATTGTCAGGTCTTTACCTGCCAGCACAAACAGCACAGGAAGACAGCCTCTGCTCACGTTCAACTGCAAAGTGTCAGTCAAGTGTGTCCAATTGGCGGAATCGAAATTGCATGTACAGTCCGAGAGACTGGGAAACGTGGGGTTTGTTTTAGTATTTTGCATTTCCTTCTCTCTGGAAGGGCTGAGACGAAGGTGAGGCAAAAGCACCTAGTGCATACCCCTCTGTCTCTTAGTTTTCTTTGCTGATTCCTTTGCTTTTTCCTAACCTTTAAATATGAAAATTCCTCTAAGCTCTATCATAATCCTCCTCTTGTCTCACTGCACATACTGTCTACCTGGTGACTTCATCCATTCTTATGCCAAATTATATCTTCAAGTCCAGTACCTTGTTTTGAGCATCCAAGGATACTGTCAAAGGAATATGAGCTCTTAAAAATATATATAAGCAAGTATCAATGTTACACGAGGACTAATAATAGAGATGCACAGTATGGTACTTACTCCACAGGAATAATTAATGCAGTAGAGCCAACAATAATTTAAAGTAAGCATAAGGAGTACTTTCAAAGATATAAAGAAAGGTATTTGAAACATGAAGCAGAAAGAAGCAGTTATTTAAAAAAGCCAGAATGATATCAGTGAAAGTGGTGAAGTTAGGAATAACAAAAGTTTGCCAGTGCCAAAAAGCCGTGAAAAAGCTGGAAACATCAGAATCAACTTTTTCCGAACTGTAGAAATTAGCCAGAGGCTTGTAGCAACTGGGGATGGAGAAAGATGGCTGAATCTCAGTAAAAACAGTGTGCTTTATGGTGTTTCAACTTACCCGAGTCCTATATCCTGCTCCCACACTCAGTGGTAGCCTTGAAAATAACAGCCTGTATTTCCAGTACCAGATGGAGCAAAATAGAGCTGGGGCTCTTCCAAACACTCATTCTCAAAGAAGAATAATTATTTGATCTGCCTAGAAATGAGATGGCAAAAATAAGTCCTAATATCATAGTAATTACAATAAGTGTAAAGGGTTACAGTTACTGATCACAAATATAGATTCTTAGACTACTGCATAACAAAATAATATCTAGAAATATGTTTTTTCTTTATAAAATATAATTCCAACAAATAATATGAAATAGTTGAAAGCATAGGAATGAAAAAATATAAACTTAGGAAAATGTATCAGATGGAAACCAGTTTAGCAATTATAACATGACAAAATATGATTTTGTAAAAAAAAACCCTCAAAAACCATAAGAGATATAGACAAGAAGATATAGTGATCATGAACATCTATGCATATAATAATATAACTTATAACTTTAAAATACATAAACCAGCTATTAACATATCTGGAAAGAAATAAATCAGTAAGTTTAGTTCCCTCTGTCTCTACATATTTCGACAACTGACAGAACACCTCTACTGTTCAACATAGTTCTAGGGGTCTCATTTAACACAATAAAACAGTAAAAAAATATTGGAATATTGAGTATGAATATTGAAAAAGAAGAAGAAAAAACTATCATCATTATGGATGATATGATTATGCACAGAGAATGCCAAAGAGAATCAACCAAAATTTAGAAGTTAGAAGAGCAACTTTAAGGCATCAATGGTAATAAACAACTAGAAAATACAACAGAAAAGGAGATAGCATTCATAAGATCATCAGAAACAATAATAGCCGAAACAGATGGAATGCTTACTAGGTATCAGAAACTAGGTGTTATACATAAATTTTTATGTTTAGCATCTTAGTAGAATCCTATGAGATAGCTAACGTAATTAATCTCATTTTACAGGTGAGGAAACTGAGACAAAGTGAGATTAAGTACTTTGCAGGAAGAAATAGCTGGTGGCAGAGCTAAGATTTGAACCCAGGAAATTTACTTCCAGGATCTGGGCCTAGAACCATTACACTATGCTACTTCAACAAAAGCAATCTATGGAAATTTACCAAATAAATAATCTACATGGGAAAATTTAAAATTCTGTTAAAGGACATAAAGGAAAAGACATAATAAATAGAAAGATACAGCCTATGATGTTAGCATCATAAAGATACTAAATAATATTCAAATTCTATGTAATGTAAATAAAAATTCTAGTTGTTTATTTTTTTTTTGCAAGCTCATCAAACTAATTCTAAAATCTAATCACAAATATCTAAGAGTTTGAAAAAGAAAATTACATGTAACAGATATTATTAAATACCAAAAAAATAAGATATTTAAGACAGTGTGATACTCATCCAGGGACAAAGCAATAGACCAGTGAGGAAGAATAGAGAATGCAGCAAAATCTATGTATATATGAGAAATTAGCACAAGATCAAGGTGGTTTTACCGACCAGATGGAAACATGGGTGTGTGGAATGTGGTATATGAAAAACTTGCTCAGGATACAAGGAAAAAAATTGGATCCCTGACTGGTCTTAGATCCACTTAGTGGTCTATTCAGTATCCAATTCCCCCTTCTTCATTGCTGATTCAACTTTGATGTTATTTGGGGTGTCACTGTGTCAGGCTAAGTGCTTGCTACTGCATCTTTCCTGAAAGCTCAAAGTGAGCACGAGGCAGCCACAGTTCTGGCAAATGAGACATGAGCAGGAGTTTCTGGGAAAGAGAATGGATTCAGCTGGTGAAATCTTTCCCCTCTTCCTCCTTCTTCCTCCCATGAATGTGGTCATGACATCTGAATATGCAGCAACCATCTCCTGACTATAAAGTGAGAAACACGAGGGAGAGGCCAGACCATCAAGCCCTGGACAAACTTAATCAGATACCTACCTCCAATTCTATGAGCTGCCTCATCCTTAGGGGAGAATCGAAAATGTTCTGCGAGGTCCGGATGGCTGCTGTATTGTCTTCCAGGAGCTGCTGCAGTTTTCATGGTCTCAAGCTTAGTGTCTGGAGCCCTTGAGGATCCAGGGCTGCCTGGCAGACTGTGTCGAGGTGGGAGAAAGCATGCCCTTTCTCTAGTATGTGTTATATTAAGGTGCAAAGTGCAAGCTGGGATCTTTCCTTCCACTTTGGTTCACAAACGAAGCAAAGATTTTAGGGAAGAATGCGTCCTATTGAAAATGAAGATCATAATTTATTGAAGGCCAAGAGATTAAAGAATGATGTTTCTTGATAAGAAACTCAAAGTCCACCTTCTGGAGAGGCCAAGGGGATTTATTGGATGGAATTATTTCAACCACCGACACAAGAAAGGAAGAATAAAAAAAGAGTGTGGTGGGGGAGGACGGTTTAGTGTCCATGAGGAGAGCATGTACCTACTGCGTGGACTTGAACGTGGCTATACCAAACTCGTGTCCTTTGAAAGCTAGGGAGCATAACTGAGTGCAGGGACTTGTGCCCACTTCATCTGCAGATTTCTGAAGAAGGGAATCGTGCAGAAATAGATCATGTCAACAGGGCTTAAAGGGATTGTAGTTAGTATATCTAGGAAGGGTGGCCTGTGGCACTTACAGAGTGGAAAAGCCTCCTGATAATTCCTGTGGCTCTACGTGATGGAATATGGAGACTAGTGGAGGGGAGAGAGCCAGGGGGCACCCAGGTGGGGATAGAAATGAGGGATGCTTATCTGAGTGATGGGGCCCCGATAGGGAAGGGGTTGCAGTGCGTACTGATAATGGAGGCT
This sequence comes from Propithecus coquereli, assembly GCF_000956105.1. Taxonomy (NCBI): domain Eukaryota; kingdom Metazoa; phylum Chordata; class Mammalia; order Primates; family Indriidae; genus Propithecus; species Propithecus coquereli. Next base: position 1,349,999 of record NW_012145967.1, read on the forward strand.
AACGATCTGATTGTCTTTGGGGCAGAATTGAGAAAGAGGCTGAAGAATCCCCTCCAAGATGAAGGGGACCAAGATGGAGGCTAAACTCTGCCCTTCCAAGAAAATAGTGTAAAATAAGACCACCTCAATGACAAAGACCACAGACAGCATGATGGGCAGGCAAGATTTGGGGAGCAGGAGCCCCTGCCATTTCAGTGGACTGCTGGTCACATAGACTCTCCCTTACCCCGCTTCTGTCTTCTCTACTGAACGAGGCAGATGATAGTGACACTTTCTGAGGGTGGGACTCTGATGGGAAGGTGAGGGCAAAACACCCAGCAATAAAGAGAAGAAAAGAGAAAGATAGAGAGGACAAGAGGTGTCCTAGCTTGAAACTATGCATGGAGACTGTAAAAATAATATTTGTACTTGACAGAATACTTTCGTGATTGAGCCTGAGATTTTAATAAGTGGATGAGATTATAGAAATCATTGGACTGGACTAAAATTTAAATAGGAATACAATAAAAAGAAAATGAGATGTGTGTTCTAGACAGATTGAGTGTTTAAGGCCAAGAAAAGTACAAGTAATTTTGAGAATAAAACATGCTTCATGTTATGCCTAACTGAATTGAGAATTCTGAATCCACCAAGCAATTAGTTATTGACAAGGCATGAGAAATGAAGCAGTGTATAATTTTGATACAAATCTCTTCTCTCCTGGAGCTTACCTGCCAGTGGCCATCAAACCGGTTACACATGTGACGTGCCGAGGAATGGCGAGAACAGACAGCCTGTGTCTCAGTCTCGAGAGCGGCACTGTTCATGGAACTTTCCACAGTGACGGACACGTTCTATATCTGTGCTGTCCAATAGTCACATGCGGCTCACACGGTTGAGGAACTGAATTTTAAATTTTATTTAACTCATTTAAATTTAAGTAGCCACTGGTCTCTACCAGCTATCATACTGGACAGAGCCGCCCCCAAGGTTTAGTGAAATCGCACACTCAACTTTTATTTCGAGCTCCCGTACTCCTTGGACTCAGAAGCCAGTCCCCGTGACTGTTCCACGGACACTTGAAAAATAAAGTGCATCCCCCATTTTCAGAACGGAGTTTGATAAATATCAATTTGAGCTACTCTATCGTTTATGTTTTCAGGACATGGGTATTGCCACTGATTACGTGCAACCTCTTGGCCTGTTGTGGACTGAGAGGGGTAGGCTGAAACTTCCGTCTATTTATGTGGTCTGTCGATGCCTCCGGAATTCAGTGCTTTGTTCTCAAAGGACACTGCCTTTCTGGTAGTTGCCACTTCTTTCGAAATGAAGGTTTCAGGAAAATGTCTCATTTACCATTTTACACTTAATATATGAAGTAAAAAGGAAAGAGTGGCCCTCCTTTACTTACCGCAAACCACCACGTGGCTTTGGAAGTTCAAGGGCTTTCTAGCTTTGATGGAATGTGAGGTCGTGAAGACAGCAGCAGGTCCTTGAAGACAAGAACACAGCAGCTATCTATACATCATGAACATACCTGATTCTCTCATGAATGTGTGGGAGACGGTCATGTAGAATTGGAAATAAGTATCTTACGCAGTTGGTCAGTGGCTTGATGGTGTCTGGCCAGCATCTCTGTGCCTCTCTTGACCCTCCCTCCATGCTTGTCACTTCATGGTGAGAGGATAGCTGCTAAAGCTCCAGATATCATGCCCACATCCCAGGAGGAAGGTATGGGAAAGGGGAGAAAGCTTTTCAGGTACATCCATTTCTTTTCCCAAGAATGTATAATCTTTCCCAGAAATAGCCTATATATGTGTTCCTGGCTATAACTATGTCTGTTGCATGGGCATTCTGAGCTTCCAGAGAGGATGAGGCAGCAGGGATTTAGCCTGATAACTGACACCCCACATGAAATCAAAGTTCTGTCAGCAAAGAAGAAGAGGGAATGAATATTGGATAAATACTAACAGTATTTAACACAGTATGGATCCAACTGAGCTTTCTTTATATAGTGAACCAGTTTTCCCAGAAGAGACAAAAACAATTACGCGATAATCTTTACTTTACATCACAAATCTCCCAGTCTGTGGGACTGGAATGAGGCAATTGCTAGTGACAAACCTCATGCCATCCTCAGAATCCCTGTTTTATTTCAATGAATAGTGTTGATGGTTTGTGCTCATTTCAGTACCTGTATTCTTCCTACCCTAATAGGAGTATTCTCTCAGGAAGCTCCTCAGCTACTTATGCAAATACCTTTCTGTCAAACCTCACATCAGTCTGACATGCATGCTTCCCCATGGCTGAGCCCCTGTCGAAATTATTCAGGTGAAGACTAGGGCAGAGGGAATGGCATCACAAAAAGGTGGAAAGAGCTAAAACAGTCAAGAAATAAGAAGTCAATTTCATAAGCCATGGAGAGATTGGCTGAAGAAGAGAAAGGGGCCGTGTTTGGCAAGGCCGCAGGCCAGTGGTAAGGATTGGGGACTTTATTCCAGATGTGATTGGGGATTTTATTCTAGGAGCTGTTGAGGTGCTTAGTGCATATTCAGGGCATGCTTGGTTTATGCATTTCACTAGTGAGGTCATCTGTGGCTAAAAATAACTTGGCTGTGTTCAGATATCTTCTGTTAAATTAAATAAGGAATTTGTCAATTTTAATGTGTTCAATGCATTACTTTGATAAGTTTCTTCTGTACTTCACACACCCAAGGAGAAAAATGCAGTTCTTTTATTTAGGAGGGCTTTCACTAGATTTTTCTTTTCCAACTGTGCAGACTTGCAGAGTTCTCTGGCAAGTATTAATACACACCCCTTTCCTGGGTACTAGTTTCTCTTCCGTATTCTCATGCCATTATGGACACTTTAATTATCCGTGTGCTACCCAGACACCTGGACCCACCATGTCTGCTCAAGAAACCATTGGAGATTCTGGGTCTTGGAATCAATTACTTTTGATTAACTTTTTAGAGAAAACGATTGACTTTTTTGTGAGTAATAAGATGGAGGACATAACAGTTGATGGGGAGAACAAATCAGGGGTCACTTCAGGAGCCCAGGTGAGAGATCATGGCTGCTTGGTTTAGATTGGTGCTCATGGACAAAAAGAACTGTGGGTGACTTAAGATGTCTTTTGGAGGTAAAATAGAATTTAGTGATGAATTGGGCTAAGGAAAGCATCTCTATGGAACAATCAAATATAACTCTCATAGTTGTAGCTAAAAAAGGGCCAGTAGAGTAACAGTTACATATTAGCAATAATTGTTGTGTGAATGTGGAAAAGAGGGTACCGCAATTACAACATGCACAGTGGTTTACGGTGTGAAAACACATCTTCCTCGCATCTTACGATACTGCCCTGACAGTGTTCATTTTTCCTTCTTTACAGATGTGCAAACTGAGGCTCACCCTCTTACAGTTCTGCAGCAGAAGGGAAACAAAGGAGAGACAACAGGAGTTGAGCAGTGTGGCTGGAGGTGATGACTGGATCTTCTTTTGATGTGTTTTAAAAGAGATGGGAGGAAAAGGTTGGGGCTTTTGAGGGGGAGGAGGTAATTACCTTTGATTAAATTCCTTAAGATTCCAACTTTAATGTTTAACTAGTTTTGCTACCTTGAACATATAGAGGAAATGAAACTCGAGCAAAGACTGATTTGAAAAGAAATAGGGCATGATTTGAGGGCAATGAAAGAAAAAAGAATTTGACCAAAGTTTTATCCTGGACTTGTGGAAGACAAAGTTGAATATGTCCATTGGATACAGGTTGTGGAAGGCCATGAAAATAATGTGAATAGGAATTCATGCTAGGCAGAGTTTTTGGTAAACTATTTCTCTTTCCCAGTGAAAGAAATTTTAGAAAATATAGAAAACTATGATGATAAAAAATATTCATAGTTTCATCATATAAAAAAACTTTTAATATTTTAGTGTATGTTTTCTAGTCTTATGTATGGGTGTATACATATGCATAAAAATTTATAATATGATTAGTGATTGAAATCATATGATATAAACCATTTTCTAACCTATTTAAAAATGATCTGTGAGTATTTTTCTATTAAAATATTTTTGACAGCAACACAGTAATTCATTATGTAGGTATACCAGGAGTTATTTAACCGTTTCCTTTCAGACTTCAGTTTAGCTAATCTCCCATTCCCCTAATGGATTTTATTATTTGCTACTTCTTTTTTGCCAATATATATTCATTATCATTAGCATTTATGTGCTAAACCTGATAAATTTTGCAATTTGATCAGAATTACTGATCAAATGTAATGGACATTTTTAGGGCTATTGGTAGATATTGCCAAATGGCTTTCAAAATTTGAGCCCCTTTGTACTTGTTTTAGCAAATGATTGAATTTCCTACTTCCTGTTTCACTGCATCCTCTCCGGTTAACTGGGAATTAACTTACAAAGCATGAAAAATGTTATCTCATGACTTTAATTTGCATGTCTTTGGTTACTAGTGTTTCAACAATTTTCATGTGCTTATTGGCTATTTTTCTCTTAAAAATTAAGAGGTAAATGTTTCCGTTATTTTTTTATTCAACCTCTCTTTATCATTTAAGACAATTGGAATGCTACAGAGAGATAACTAAATAAATATTTTTACAATTGACTGAAAATCCATATGGACTTCCACCCAGGAACCTATAACGCATACAGTGTGCTGTTTCTCATCTATTAATCTTCCCAAATTTAACGATTTCTTCTGTGAAATGTAGTATTCAGAGAAAATGTGTTTTTTTCCTACTCCCTATAGTCCTAAGAGACATTCTCTTAGTTGAAACTTTTCTCCAATTCATTTTCACTGTTCTTTATACATCATTAGCAGGAATTCTTGGGTTATGGCAGGGCAACGTATGGATTGTGTATTTAATGAGCTCTAATTGTGTGTCTAAAATGAATGCACCAGCCATGCAACTACAAATGTAAGTCTTAAAAAAATAATTTGCATAATTAGCCTACAGGAAGGCCTGAGCTATTATTTAAGTTCATATATAACACTACATCGTCAAGTGTTAATTTATGCTCTGTTCTTTCCAGAATGATTGAGCTGTTTGGTAGTTTTATTTATGACTCATGCTTAGATCCATTGTGCTATGCTGATAATGTTGAGATAATGGGAATTTATAGTTAGCTCTGACAAGAGGCCATAAAGCAAATGACTGGATGTTTTCACTATTGCTCCAAGCTCAATTTGTAACATAAAGTACTTAATAATTGTTATTAATGAACCTGCTGTGGTTGGAATATAGACACAGCTGGAAATCACATCTGTTATCAGGCAGCCTGGGTTGAGTAAAGCACAAACACTTCAGGGAACTAATAGCTACAAAAGGAAGTGACATCACAGAGCCACAGGAAGTGCCCACAGATGTTAGCTGCATCAGACAGAAGAAACTTAGGACAGAGATATTCAGCGAATGTGGCTCTTTCACTTTATTTTGTTGCACATAGATCCCAAGTGTCTTTAATTATGGGCCTGAGTTCCAGGATCTATCCATACATTAAATATATAATATATAAATATATACACTTATAACTTATTTTTTAGGTAAGAAGAAACAAAAAGTCACCAAATTTGGCTAACTTACCTTTCTTGTCTTGTCTTCCACTACTCCTCTTGAAACACTCTGTTGTTCCCTTGAAATTGTTTTTGTGCCTTTGTTTTTATAGACTTATGCCTTTTTTGCCTATGTGCTTTTCCATGTTTTTACCCCATTTGAGGCCATTTCCCTAAAACTATTTCAGAAAGGAAAGAACCATTCTTATCATTTGTTCATGCATCCATGCCATTTGTCCCCATGCTCAACCTGCATTCTTCTCGTTCACCATTGGCAACCATTCTAATATATTTGGTGTCTGTCATCTGCTTATGTGTAGTCTTTTAAAATATGTTTAGTTTTGTGTGCCTGTATTTTTAATTTATGGAAAAATGGTAAATTATGGATCTCATTTTATTTCATTTACTTAGACTGAAGTGCCAGCCATGGTGCTCTGTGAACATCTAGTTCAGTCTTTCTAAACACTTCATCACACTCCATGTGTGTCCACCAGAACAGGTCTGTGCACCTTCCCAGTCAGCGACAGACACTCGGATTGCTCTGAATTCCTGACACCACAAACCAGGCTGCAGCGAACATACCTATGTATGGTACTCATGGACTTACAGGAGAATTTCTGTAGGTTGCATACCTAGGAGTATAATTGCTGGGTCATAAAGAATATGTAAACCTGGTTTGACTAAGTGCTGACAGATAGCTCTCTGGAATGTCTGTACCATTCATTTCCCACCAGGAGTACATGTGGGCTCCTCTATTCCTACATTCTACCAAGAGTTGTTGCCTGGTTTTCACTTTTTAACCAAATTAACAGGGATGAGATGGTATTTCATTATTGCTTTCCTTTACTCCTGTGATAACTACTGAGTTCAAGCATCTCTTGATTTGCTTATAAGCTCGTGGGGTTTGTTCTCTTTTAACTGCCTATTCATATTTTTGTACATTTTTTTTTCTCTTGGGTTATCTCTCTTGTTGACTTAAAGAAATTCTTTATATATCTGTACATTGTCAGTTTTAGATATTGATAATATTTTCTTAGTCTGTTATCTGTCAATTCTATCCATGCTTTCTCTATTAAACAAAAATAATTTCATGTAATCATATTTAACATGTTTTGCCTCAGGATTTGTGCTTTTCAAATATTTTAAAAAGAATTCTTTTTTACCTCTAAATCACGGATATGTATTCTGACTTTTTTTCCTATTGATTTTCTATTTTATCTTTCATTAATTTATCTGGACTCTACCTTTATATGTGATGTGAATTAGGGATCCAATTTTATTTACTTCCTAACCCCATAAACAAAACCTGTCTTTTCGCCTTTGACTTTTGGTGCGCTATTTCTATATTTTCATGTATTAAATTTTCACTCATACATGGTCTTTCTCTGAGTTCACTGCATTGTTCCTTTGGTCTATGTGTCCATGTGTTCTTATATGATATCACTTTCCACTTCTATTACTATGTGTTGGGATGGGGGTCTGCCTTGGGCCCTGAGAGTCCCTGAACATGCCTGCTGAGTATGTCTAACTGCAAGGCTTATGTGTCCCCTGAAACTGAGAAGTTTCCATAGCTCTTCACACAGGCAACCAAGTAGGTCAAGTGACCAGAGAGTGACTACTTCTCGTTCTCTGGTGGTGGGGAGGCAGAGGGGAGAGGGGGAGAGAAGGAGAGACTCCCGCTGGCTGGTTACTAGGAAAGGTGCTGTGACCATCTGAGTGGGGCCGTCCGGACCTCTGCCCTGCCCTGGTTTTATAGCTCCCACTGTTAAATGTATAATTAGTATTGATGTTTTACATGCTCGTGCTGTGAATCCTCACTAAATTTGGAGGGGTGTGTGTGTCCTGATTAAAAAGAGCTCCTCCTAGAGAAGTGATAGTGGATACAACAGATTATCAGTGAAGCTCCCAGTTCCCTCTAGTGATGCACAGCAGAAGTGATAAAGAATCCTTGAAAGAGAAAAGGAAATCACAGTCCTGGGGTGTGTAAGCCCCGACGACCCTTTTGAACTAAGAGTATCTGCTGCTGATAACTGTGCTGATTGGACTAATATTAGTGAGTACTCTGTCAACACTTGAATGCGTAGTCTGCAGAACATTCTATTGGTATCAATTATTTCGAGTTGTTGATAGTGCTGTCCAAGACTTCTTTATGCTTATAAATTGTCTGTTTGTCTTGTCCATTACTGATTGATGAGGGTATAGATCTCTCATTGTAATCGTGGGTTTGTCTATTTCTCATTTCAGTTCTGTTTTTGCTTCATATATTTTGAATCTGTTGTTAGATACATATAAAGTTAAATTTTTAAATAAATTAACCATTTTATCCTTAGGAAATATTCTTCATCACTGGTCATAACAGTTGTTCTAAAGTCTGCTTTGTCTCATGATCTGATACTGTCTCAGGCACCGCTGCTTGCTTTCGGTTCGTGTTTATACGACATCTATTTCTGTCCTTTCACTTTTAACTTATTCATATATTTATATTTAAAGTGGGTTTCTTGCAGATTACATTTAATTTTTTAAGCCAATTTTAGAATCTATGCTCTTAAATTGGAGTGTTTGGACCAAGGATCAACACACTTTTTCTGTAAAAGACCAGATAGTAACTGTTTTAGGCTTTTGGGATCATATGGTCTCTGTTGAAACTGCTCCGCTCTGCTGTTACAGCATGAAAGCAGCGTGGACACCACACAAATGAAGGGGCAAGGCAGTGTTCCAGTGGAACTTTATTTTGAAAAAACAACGATGGGCTCTATTTGGCCCATAGGCCAAAGTTTGCTGACTCATGGTTTAGGCTCTTTACATTTAGTGTAAATGTTGTTATAGTCAAGTTTAAATCACCCACCTTGTTGTTTCTTTTCAAAAATCATGTGTTATTCGTTCATTTCCTACCCTCCCCCTCCTTCCCACATCCTTTTGGATTGAGTTTTATTTAGGGTTCTATTTTATCTTCATTTGTCAACTTATTAGGTATACCTCGATGTTATTTTTAAATAATTGCTAGATACACATCACAGTCTACCTTAATATTATAGCAATTTATAGATAGTAAAATAAGCTTAAATATTTTCATTCCTCTAGTCATTTGTACTATTTTTTGTCACGCATTTACCTCTATTTATGTTATACACCTACAATGTATTGCTACTACTTTTGTTTGACATGATCAATTATCCTTTGTACGATGGCAGTCCCAGGCCTTTTCTATTTTGCACAGTATAATACAACATATATTCTTTTCCAACTGAGATTTCACAAGATACTTAAAATCCATAGAAAATGATTTAAGTGATGATTCATTTGTCAATTTTCCCAAGGACAGGATATAGCTAATGCTATTCTAAATGTATAGGAGATAAGTTAATTCATCACATATAACAAATTTAATGTGTAATATACATTAATATTACATATTATAAATGTAATATAATAATTTATTATATATAATACATGTATGAGGGTTTAATTATCTTCCAGAACCTGAGTTTAAATGATGGGGTAAATGAAAAGTGACATGCAGTATACAAGGTTAGCATGACCTTATGTAATATGAGTGACATTATCATTGTGCCACTGCACTCCAGTCTGGGTGATAGAGCAAGACCCTGTCTCTAACAAACATAAAAACAAAAGACCACAAAAAAAAAACCCAGGGTGACATTACCTATCATTTATCTATCAACCCAAGAGGGTCTCTTCTACATTCTGTGGTAGGCAAAGTAATGGCCCCGCAAAGATGTCCATGCCTTCGGAACTTGTGGATATGTACCATTCATGGAAAAAGAAACTTTGGAGATGTGACTGAAGTTAAGGACCTGAAAATGGGAAAATTATCCTGGATTATCCAGGTGGCCCCAGCGTAATCACACGAATCCTTAAAAGTGGAAGATCTATTCTGAGTGTAGGCAAAGGGAGACATGACTAAGGAAGGGTATCAGAGACATCGACTTACCTGGCTTTGAGGATGGAGGAAGGGATCACAAGCCAAGGACTATGAGCAGTCTTTTGAAACCAGAAAAGTAAGGAGAAAGATCTTCTCCTAGGGCCACTCCAGTGAGACCCGTGTTAGACTTCTAATCTACAGAAACGTAAGGCAGAATAAATTTGTATCGTTAAAATTACCATGTTTGGGCTAATTTGTTACAGCAACAATAGAAAACTAATACAGCCTCTTTCTTCAGAAATGATGGTATTATCAGGGAGGATGATGTACAGCACGACTCATTAGGCATCGCTGATAGTGTTCTGGTCATGGGGATTTATGAGAAGCTGCCAGAGAAAAATCATAAATTAAGCTACTGGGGGAGTATTCCCTGTGGTGTCAAAATGAGGCTATTGGTGATAATTATGAATGAGACTGAGACCGTGAGCCTGTAGGGAAGTCCCTAAATATCTGCAGTGTCAGTAGAGGACATTTCATTAAAAATACTTAACATGTTTATCTACATTTATACTTTCAAAGGAAGAAAACTTAAAGGCATTTGTCCAATACTCGTTGTCAGTAATTTCACCTCTGGATATGTTTACCAGATTATGAAATGGTAATACCATGCCTCTCCATAACTAGTCTCCAATTCTCAGCATCAACTCAGTTAAAGTACATGAAACATCTTTAAAAGAATAGGCCCATGTGGGTAGCTCTGTGTTCGTCTAGTGTGCATGCAGTCTCCCAAAATGTTGGAGCTGCACGTGAGTGTCTCAGGTTTAGTCCATCCACCTGGCTGCTGTCCCAAGGCTCTGTATTGTGACCACAAGGCTGGTATTGCCATTTGTTTTTATGGAAGCTCTATGTCTCCAATTTGAAAAATTGTTTTGTTGAGCAGACAATTCTGGATTGATATTTTTTCTCAGTGCTCAGACATTATTTCACCATCTTACTGTTTCCATAGAGTAAAGTGAGCTGTAAGCCTAAATTTCTCCTTTGCAGATAATCAGTACTTACTCTGGCTGCTTTTAAGATCTCTTTGCCTTGGTGTTCCAGTGACTACATTGTGTCCAGACACAGATCTCTTTTTGTTTGTCCTGCATGGGCTCTATGGTG
>NW_012145967.1:1361895-1366495 GCF_000956105.1 Propithecus coquereli
TTTTTAAAATTATAATGTTTAATTTTAGAGCTGGAGTTTCACTATGTTGCCGAGGCTGGAGTGCAGGGGCTATTCACGGGGCGATCCCATTACTGGTCAGCACAGGAGTTTCGACCTGCTTCATTTCTGACCTGGGCCGATTCACCCCCTCTTAGGCAACCTGGTGGTCCCCCGCTCCTGGGAGGGGATCACCATACTGATGCCCAGATCAGTGCGAACACTCAATTGGCATAGGACACTGCAGCTCAGAACTCCTGGGTTCATATGATCCTCTCGTCCCAGCCTCCTGGGTAGCTGAGACTACATGCACGTGCCATGCGCACGATGATTTTAAGATCTACCCAGATTTCTGTGTATGTCTAGTTGGTTGTTTCTAACTTCGTCATAGTGCTGCATGGTGTGAATCCATCACATTTAGCTATCCATACTTCCAGTGATAATCATCTCTAAATCCCCATAATATTATTTTAGAATTGTGAAATCAGATCTGAGATGTAAATTGCTTTGCTCAAAGTTTGTAACTGAGGTTCTTTCTTTCATTTTTAAGCCTTAATTTTTAAAGTCTTAATCCAATAATAATTCTACTATATCCTATTGATTCCCTGTGCTTCCTTGATTGCAACTAATATCTGAAATAAAGAAGAAAAGTCTCATACCATTTTGAGCAAACAACATACTTGCCATATGATCAGAGACTCAATATCTAGAATAGGGACCCAAATAGTCTCCCATCTTGATTACTGTGTTGGATAGAATGGCAGAGGCTTCTTAGAGCACTGTGTCAAGAAGAACAATGTGGCACATTTGGAATCTGCAGCAGAGTGCTCTGTTACCATCTACAGATATCCGCCCAAGGCTTGAGATGAGGAGAGTGTTGATTGTCCATCTTACTCATGATCTCTGAGCTGAGCTAGGGAATGGATAGATAAGGTTGAAGCACTCTTAATAAATGCCTCCGGGGTTTACAGACACAAGCCCAAATAGAGTTGATGAGGACATTTAATATCTCTGTCTTTAGTGTCACGTATACCATGACTTAGGAAATGAAGGTACCATAGTGATTTTGGATTACTTAAAGCTGGATATTTAAACAAATTCCTTATATCCCCAAGGGGATGATGTTTAATTTGAAGAAGGGTTTGCTTAAAAGTAAATGTGAGATATTAAGTGTGTTAAAAATGTAACAGCTGTCTATATAAATTGTTTCAGAAATGGAAACATGCTCAAAAAGCTCTGGTAGGGCTTTTACAAGGAAATGTGGGGATGTGCGATGCTTTACTAATGGAGTAAAGGACTAGCAGTTTAGCAGTGATGGGGTAGAAGGGCTGATGCCCAGAAGGCAGTGTGACGGAGTCAGAGACCACGAGGGGATGAAGCAGACATGGTAGAGCAAGAGGGACAAGACACCACAGAGTCTTTGTCTCAGACCTAGATTCCGAATTTGGGAAAGGACTCTGGCAGGTCATCTAGTCCAGACTCTATCCAGTGCGAAAATATGTTTTAAAATATGTCACTTTTTTTGGTTGTTGGAAAACCCATTGATGGGAACCTCACTACCAATTAGTTCTTTGTTTATGGAAAGAACTAATTGGTCAGAAGTTCTTACTTGAATAATTCTAAAACCTGCCTCTTACAAACTCGCTTACTAGTTCCAGTTCTGTTCTCTGGAAAAATCAAGGGGGAGCTCTGCACTCTTGGAATAATAATGCCCCTTCTATGGCCTCTGTATCTCCATTGGTAGTAGGGTAGAGAGGGGGCCCTGGACCTCCATATATCCCTACGTCTCACCATTTACAGCCTCAGGTGTGACATCCAAACATGTTTCCAGAAGTTGCTAAATGTCTCTGGGGTTTGAGGGTGGGGACCAAGTCACTCCCCACGGAGAACCACTGCCCTAGGCTCTGGGCTTGTCAACCTTCCTTTCTCCAAGTATTTTTGCCCTTTTCAGTAAAATGTTGTGAAAGTTATCTTTACTTGTCCTCATTTCTTCTCCTATAAATCTCTCTTACTCCATTCTAGCCAAGGCATCTGACCTGCTCTGAAGCTACTCTCACCACGGTTGCCAAAGACCTGCATGTTGCTAAAGCCTGTGTTCAATGGTCAGTCACCTTACCTGACCTCTCAGAGCATTTGGCATTGTCGATCACTTTCTCTTCATTAAAGAAACTTCTTTACCTTCCAAGTCACCTCAGTCTTTATTCTTCTCCTATCTTATTAGCTACTCTTTATCTCCTTTGCAGGCTCCTCCTATTACCTGACTCCTAAACTTCAATATGCCCCAGGCTCTGTGCTTGCACTTTTTCTCTATTGTATCTGCATTATTCTCTTATTGGTCCCATCCAGCCTTTAAATAATACCTGCGTATTGTTGATTTCACAGTTAGATATGCAACCTGACTTGCCACTTAAACTTCACACTCTTATCCAGCTGCTACTCAACTCCTCAACTTGCAAATCAGGCAGTTCAGACTTAACATGTTCCCAAACTTCCAATCATTCCTCTTTCTAAATCTTCTCCTTCTGTAGTCTTTACCTAGTAAAGGGAAACTGGTTTTCCATTTATTAAGCCTCCAAATGTCAGAGTCGCCTACTTCATTTTTTCACTCATACTCATTTCATATTATTTGAAAAATGCTGTTGCATTTACCTTAAAGCCATATCTGAAATCTGGGCTGCATTTATCCACCTATGCTATTACCAGCTCGGTCCAGGCCACTGTCATTTCCCCCCAGGGTTATTGCACTGATCTCCCAACTAGTATTCCTGCTTCCTCCCTTGCTCTGCCACCTCCATCTACTGTCTGCTCTCCTCACAGCCTCTAGATTGATCTGCAGAAAACTATGTTAAGATGGGGACATGCCGGTCAGAGGCAACAACCTTGCATTTGTAAGATGAATAAGTCCTGAAGACCTAATGTGCAGTGTGGTGACTGGGGTTAATAATGTTGTGTCGTATACTTGAAATTTGCTAGAAGAGTAGATCTTAAGAGTTCTCACCACATACAAAAATGGTAACTACGTGAAGTGATGCATGTGTTACATAATTTGATTATGGTAATCATTTCACAATGTTTACATATATCAAAACATCCCACTGTACACCTTGAATATGTATAATTTTTATTTGTCAGTGATACCTCAATGAAGCTGAAAATCAAAAAATAACTATTTGCAAAGTTCAGTCATCTCACTTCTCAACTCAAAACCCTTCATGACTTTCTGAAAGCAAAAAGAAAACAGATTAATTTGAAGATTGTTAAAGACTCTCCCATTAACAATAGGAGTTTTTGCCCATAGGAATAGCTATCAGACAACTATATCCCATGAGTTTTCCATGGAAAAAGCAATCAATTTTATATAATCTACAATTCAAACAATTAAATAGGCCCCTGCTATATGTATTACTTGTATGTAATTTGAATTGTGATTTTGTGTGGGCTGAGTCATTGATCTGCAGACTGAAAAGAAAAACCTTTGGGGGAAAAATAATTCCGGTTGAGGGCTGGACTCACAGCCTGATCTTCTGAATTTGGCCTCTTCCAGTTCTGTCTTGGCCACTTGCTGCTTTCAGCACGTGATTTAAGAGAGCAGGCCAGGCTGTGGAACAGCAAGTGGTCATCTACTATTGAGGGCAGATGGTACATGCTCCAAAAGCAGCCTTCAGGGACACTTTGAGTCTGGGAGCCTGCTCTAGACCCCAGAGTTGGCCATGGGAAAGTCATGGAAGAGCCTGTCAGATTTCTTGCATTCCACACACCCAAGACCAGCTTAGTGAAGCCCTAAGGTCTGGACAGATGCTCTTGCTCTGGAGTTACAAAGAAAAAAAAAAAAAAACCCTTCATGACTTTCCATAATACTCAGAGTGAAGGTCAAAGCCTTATAGCAGCACCTCCCGTCCTTCCTTCCCCCTCATTATCTCTTTGGTGTCCTCCTCACTGACCCTGAAACATGACGGGCATGTTCCTGCATTGAGGATTTTGTCTACACTTTTTTATTGGCTTAGAATGTTCTTCCCTACATAGCTACATGTCCTAGTCCTAGTCCTCCTTCCAAAATTTGCTGTAAATCTCTTCCTCACTGACCCTATTTAGAGCTTCACTCCTTGCTATCTCTATTTCTCCTGATCTTGATCCCCTCTACAAATTTTCTTCTTAGCATTTATCACCTTCTAATGTTTTCATTAATTTACCTATTTCTTGGGCTCATTTCCTGTTTCCCTCACTGGGATAGTGATCTTCAAGATTGAAGAATACTTGCCTGCGTTGCTCACTGTGTCGTGACCAGTGCCTAGAACAGTATACAATACTCAATAAATACTTTTTGAGCAATTGACTGGATCACATAGAATAATCTCCTCTTTGTGATGGTTTAGTAAAAATAATAGGATGAGCCTTGTAGGTCTCAGTTGACACATTTAAACCTGATTTGTCATCTGCCACAGCAGCAAGGTGACCGAGTTCTCAAAGCATCTGTGTGCTGCTTCACAACGAAGAGGTGAGGGAAACATCACCCAGAGCCACCACTGGGGTGGGTCGTAGCTCAGGTCCTTGACTGAAGCTTTCTTTGTGTGTAAAAAGAAGATTTTTAAAATCCTGACAGGAT
>NW_012145967.1:1366919-1368979 GCF_000956105.1 Propithecus coquereli
TCTTCCTTTGGACTGTCTCCAATTACACATATGTTAAACCTCTCCATCTTTTTCCACAGGTAATTGCGGAATATTTTTTCCTGTTCTTCAGATTCAAAATTTTTCGTATTTCTGTGTTCAAGATAATTGATCCTTTCTTCTGCAATCTTCAGCCTAGTGTTAAACCCATGCAGTGTTTTGTTATTGTTGTTTTCCCAGATATTATACTTTTTAGTTCTAGAGTTTTCATTTGGTTCTTTTTTATAGTTTCCACCACTTTGATGCACTTCCCTATCTATTCGTTCATTAGGTTCATCTTTTTTAAAAATTTATTGAATGTTAGTAGTTCTACAGTTCTTGCTATCTACTTTCAATATTTGATCATCTTAGGATCTATTTCTATTTACTTATTTTTCTTATAACATTGGGTCATATTTCCCTTTTCATGTATGATAATTTTTTTTTGTTATTTTTGGATACTGTGAATGTTATGTTGTGGAGACTCTGGATTCTTTTGTGTTTATCTGAAAATTATTTTTGCTCTAGTAGACAGTTAAATTACTAAATAATCACCTTAAACATTTGGAGGCTTGCTTTTAGGCTTTGTTTGGACAATTCTGTTTAGTCCTAAGGGGACACTCCTATTTCTGGGATGTGGACTTTACTCCTAAATACGGTAATTATGGTATTTCAGTGGAAGCTTGTGGTGTTTCTAATTTAGTGTGATTCAGGTTCCAAATTCTGTCTTCACTGCAGGGGCAGCAGCTGAATTCTCCTCTCAGTTTTTGCCTTCCAGCTCTTGCTTTCTGTTGGACTCTTTGAAGTGTCCTCCATGCATATGCAGCTCATGGGTTGGCCAAGGATTTGAAAGCAGTTTACATACAGATTTTGGGGCTTATCCAATTTTGGTTTTCTCCATTCTTGTACTTTCCTTTTTGATTTCTAGTTTCTCTGGCAGCCTTGAATTATTTTTCTGTGATGACTCAAAAAAGCTGTGATTTTCTGCTTGAGTTCTAGAGGCTGCATACCACATGGCTTCAGTGCCTTTGGAGGAAAAGCCATATGTGACGGTTAATTTTATTTGTTAACTTCGGTAGGCTATAGTATTCAGTTATTCCATCAAATACTAATGTAGCTTTGCAGTGAAGGTATTTTTTGGTGTAAACTAAAATAAAATCCTAAGCTCCCCCATTGACTCAATGGAGATCTTCTTGGCCAAGGAGGCCCCAGATAAACCTTAAAACTGAGTGCCAGCATGACAGGATGGGAGGTCAGACATGCCTCATTATACCACCTCCCTTGCTAATGACCAACAGTGTTTGTAGTTGTTTTTTTTGTTGTTGTTGTTGCCAAAGACTAAACAGAAACCAAGCTCATGATCTATTCCTCCCTATCTGTGGTTTCGGTGCTACAGCTGACCGGCATTCTTTCCTGATAAGAGACCACCAACCAGTGGTTTTAACCAGTGTGTGGAGTATGCTCAGTAAGGGTTTTGAGTCCCCTGCCTCACGTTTTGACATGAGAGGGCCACCATTTTTTGAACTTGGACCCCATAAAGGGGCATGAAGCTGGATTGTACATGCACATGTTTCTCCTCTCATAAATATTCATGACTCCTATAGCTTGTTAAATATGTGTATTTGGTCACACCTCTTAACTTAAATTTCCCATTGTCCCTCCCTCAAAACACGTGTTTCTGGCTTCTGGCCAGAGACTCTGCTTCCCAGCCTCCTACAAGCTGCAACACTTTATGAAAAATAAAGCTCTCCTTTCCAAATTTATGAACCTTGTCATTTCTTCAGTTCACAGTAGATGTAGTTCACCTCTACAATCAGTTGACTTTAAGTAAAGATGATTAACCTCTGTAATATGAGTGGGCCTCATTTCATTTAATCAGTAGAAAAGCCTTAAGAGCAAAACTGAGATTTCCCTGAGGCAGAAGAGATCCTGCCCCAGGACTGTAGCATCAGATCCTGACTGAGAGTTCTGTCTGCTGGTCTGCCCTGCAGATTTCAGACTGGCCAGCTCCTGTAATCATGTGAGCCAAATCCTTGTAGAACTACATATATATATATATATGG
>NW_012145967.1:1379539-1386411 GCF_000956105.1 Propithecus coquereli
TGCCTTTTTATTTACTACCTTCTCTTCTCAAATAGTTTTTTGTTATGGTTTCCTAATTTAAAAGAACTAAAAATCCTTTTCATTTTTAGTTTTCTTTCATAATAACAGCATTTCATGTTATACATTTTCTTCTGAGTACAGTTTTTACCTTGCCTCACACTTTTGTATTTTTTGTTCTACAGGTGGTCCCTGATTTACAATGGTTTGACTTACAATTTTTCAAATTTATGATGGTGCAAAAGTGATATGCAGTCAGTATAAACCGCACTTAAATTTTGAATTTTGGTCTTTTTGCAGGCTAGCGATATGCAGTATAATACCCTCTGACGATGCTGCCGGCGGCAGTGAGGGGCAGCTCCCCATCGCTGTGCCATCCCAAGGGCAAACCAAGACTCTCCAGACTGTGCTGCCAGATGATTTTGCCCAACTGTAGGCTAAGGTAAGTGTTCTGAGCATGTTCAGGGTAGGCTAGGCTGAGCTATGATGTTCAGTAGGTTATGTGTATTAAATGCATTTTTGACTTACGATATTTTCAAGTTACAATGGGTTTATTGGGACATAACCCATCATAAGTCGCGAAGTGTCTGTACGTATGAGTCAAACATAAGAAGACTCTGAAAGGTAGGAGGAGCCTGCTGACTGGCTAGGGCCTTGGGACCTGAGGAATGATGTGGTGGTGGGTTCCCTGGATTTTCTTTTTGCCTTCTATTTCCCAGACCTGTTGCTAGGGAAACTAGCAACACAGAAATGCCAGTGGGCATGAAGAAAAAAAAGTCCCCCCAAAAGCCTGCTCTTTCTAGCTAAAAGACCAGGAAAGGGGGACTGAACAAGACAGACACCTTTTAGATAGCAACTTCTCTATTTCAGCCAAACACCACAGAAATAACTGTGGCACCGTTCCCATCCCTGCCAGCAAAGATTGAGTGGGGAGACTAGAGGCCTACCCTTGCCAGGTCATCACAAGACACCTTGATGCCCCCACCGGGATGGTGTTGGAGAAGATCATGCATTTACTGAGACCTTGATCCTCACTGCATGGCAATGCAACGTCCCTACCATGGTGTCAATGGTGACCATATGTGGAGCCTGGACCTCCAACCCCATGTGGCAGTAACACGGTGTCCTTCCCCCTCCCCACTGCGATGGCACTATAGGAGGCCTAGTGGAGACTCGTCACCACCTGGCAATGAGGCCACTCTCACCACGGTATCAGCAGACACCACATGAGGTGCTAGAACTGCCACCCCTGCCTGGCTACAACAGCAACAGGGAGCACCTCACTGTAGGTGTCAGTAAGGCTAAGCGGAGAATCTCCACTTCTACCTTTAACCATCAGTAACAAGTGGTGCACGCCCCATCCTCTCAGCAGAACAGTATCAGAGAGAGCCAGGTAAAATGAAAGGTTTAAATAAGATCCATTCTTAGTACCTTAGTATGTAATGCCCTATGTCCAGGTTTCAATCAAAAATAACTTGTCATGCCAAGAACCAGGAAGGCTCAAAGTGAATAAAGAAGGCAACTGATATATGCCAACACTAAGGTAACAGACATGGAAGAATTACCTCACAAAGATTTTAAGGCAGTTATGCTAAAAGTGCTTTGACGAGCAATTACAAACATGCTGAAACAAGTCAAAATGTAGAGCCTCAACAATGAAATGGAAAGTCAAAGCAAAGATACGGATGATATAAAGATACATTTACAAAGGGAAATTTTAGCACTGAAAATATAATAACCAAAATAAAAAAGTCAGTGGAGGGACTCAATAGCATAATGCAGGGGACAGAAGATAGAATCGGTGAATTTGAAGATGAACAGTAGAATCACCCAATTTGAACAACAGAGAGAAAATAGATTAAAAATAATAAAATATAAACAGAGCCCCCAGGGAGATGTGGGAATATAACAAAAGATCTAAAGTTCATGTCATTGGATTTCTGTAAGGAGCGGAGAAAGGGTGGGACTGAAAAACTGCGTGAATAAATGATGCCCAACGACTTGGCAGGAGACATAAACCTACACATTTGAGAAGTTGCTCAAATCCCAAAGAGGATAAACCTAAATAATTCTATATCAAGACGCATCCTAATTAGAGTTCTGAAAACTAAAGTTACAAGATTTTAAAATCTTGAAAGCAGTCACAGAAAAATGGCATGTTAGTTATAGAAGAAAAATACTTTAAACTACAGCAGGTTTCTCATCAGAAACTATGTGGTTTATAAGAAAGCAGCACAGTATTTTTCAAGTGATGAAAGAAATGAACTGTCCATCAGTCTCCTATATTGAGCAAAAATATCTTTCAGGAATGATGGGAAATCAACTGAGTTTTACATGAAGGAAAACTAAGAGAGTTTGTTGCCAGCAGATCTTCCCAAGTAGAATAAAGGAAGTTTTCTAAACAGAAATAAAATGGTAGAAGAATTAACCTTGAAACATCAGGAAGAAAGAAAAAACCATGCTAATCAAACATATGAGAAATTATAATAGGCTTTCATGCTCTTCTAAAGTTTTCTAAATTATGCTTTATGGTTGAATAAGAAATCGTAATACTGTCCAATGTGGTTCTAAATGCATAAATTTAGAACATCTAAGACAATTATTAATAGAAGAGGATAAAGGGACAGGAAAGGAAGTAAGATTTTTGTGGTTTACTCAAACTGGTAAAATGACACTAGACTACAAAAAGTTATGTACATATGATGTAATATTTAGAGCAACCACTAGAAAGTCTATACAAAGAGATACACTCAAAATATTATACATATATTAAAAAGGAATTCTAAAAAATGTTGAAGTAACTCATAGGAAGTCAGGAAAAAGAAAACAGAAACTAAAAGCAGGGAGAACAAATACAAAACAAAAAAT
Organism: Propithecus coquereli; assembly: GCF_000956105.1. NCBI lineage: Eukaryota > Metazoa > Chordata > Mammalia > Primates > Indriidae > Propithecus > Propithecus coquereli. The sequence continues at coordinate 1,382,405 of NW_012145967.1, forward strand.
TAAATGGCAGATTTAAGCACTAACATATCAACAATTAAATATAAATTGTCTAAATGCACAAATTAAGAGGCAAAGATTGGCAGAGTAGATTAAAAAATATGACCCAATTATCTGCTGTGTATAAGAAATTCACACACTCTATGCAGGTTGAAAATAAAAGGGTAGGAATAGGAGATCAACTTATTTAGCTTCCATATATGAGTAAGAACATGTGGTACTTATCTTGTTGTTCCTGTTTTATTTCACTTGTCATAATGTCCTCTAGGCTCATCATCTATGTTGCTGCAAATGACAGGATTTCATTCTTTTTATGGCTGAATAGTATTCTAAAGTATATATTAATACTGGGTTATTAAGTATGAAATGTCCTTAAGTACTAAGTTTGACAGTTGATATCTCTGACATTTCACTTGGACATTCCTTGTTTTATTTTTATTGTGAAGGTACATTTTCATTCTTTCAAACACATGGTATGGCTTGTGATTATGTTTCAATTTTTTAGAGCAATTTTTGTGAAACCACGGATAATTCAAAAATTCATGTTATTTTCAAATATGAGTTCTATCATGGAACTAATGTAGCACAGACAGCTCAAAATATCAAGAAAGTGGTTTGGGAAGTACGTGGCTAATGAACGCACCATATGTCAATGGTTTGAGAAGTTTCGTTCTGGTGATTTTAATCTTGAAAATGAGTCACGTAGGTGACCTGAGACCAAGGTGGATAATGATGAGCTGAAAGCTGTAGTGGAAGTGAATCCATCTTAACCTACATGTGAATTAGCAGCAAAATTCGATGTTACTATTCCAACAATACTGGACCATTTGAAACAAATCAGCAGGGTAAAGAAGCTGGATAGATGGGAATCGCATGAATTAAACAGGCGTCAGAAGAGAAATCATCTCGAAGCTTGTCTTTCTTTGCTGTCACGACATAAAGGCAAACCATTTCTACACATCTACATGTGATGAGAAGTGGATTCTTTTTGACAATCACAAGCATTTGGCACGATGGTTGGATAAAGATGAATTGCCAAAACACAGTCCCAAACTGAATATTCAGCAAAAAGCCTAATGATATGTGTTTGGTGGTCCAGTGCTAGCATTATCCACTACAGCTTCATGAAACATGGTCAATCAATTACAGCAGATGTCTGCTGCAACCAGTTGGATGAAGTGATGAGGATGCTTGTGATCAAGCAGCTGAGATTGGTCAGAGACAAGTCAATCCTCTTGCAAGACAATGCTCGACTACATGTTTCACAAACAATGCTGCTCAAACTACAGCAGCTGGACTTGGAAACTCTCTGTCATCCACCGTATTCACCAGAACTTGCACCAACTGACTACCAGTCTTTCCAGGCTTTGGACCACTTCTTGCAAGGAAAAATATTCAATTTTCAACAAGCTGTGGAAAATGCCTTTTGCAGTTTCATTGCCACTTGCTCTCCAGGCTTCTTCGCTGCTGGCATAAACAAGCTACCGTTAAGACAGCAAAACTATGTCGATAATTCAGACACATACTTTGATTAATTGTACTGCTTCCTGTTGCAGATGTAATAAACTAAACTTTTCATTTGAAATTGGACATTTCATATTTCCTTTTTTCCATTTGTCTGTTGATAGATGCTTAGGTCGATTCCATATCTTGGCTATTGTAAATAGTACTGCAGTAAACATGGGAGTGCAGATATCTCTTTGATATACTGACTTCCTTTCCTTTGGATATACAGTTGACTCTTGAACAATGTGGGGGTTGGGGTGCTGTCCCCCTGTGTAGTTGAAAATCCCTGTGTAACTTTTGACTCTCCCCAAACTTAGCTACTAATAGCCTACTGTTGACTAGAAGTCTTACTGATAACAGTCAATTAACACATATTTTGTACATTATATGTATATAAAATAAGCTAGAGAAAATAAAATATTATTAAGAAAATCATAAGGAAGAGAAAATATATTTACTTTTCATTAACTGGAAGAGGATCATCATAAAGGTTTTTGTCCTGATCATCTTCACGTTGAGTAGGCTTAGGAGGAGGAGGAAGAGGAGGGGTTGGTCTTACTGTCTCAGGGGTGGAAAAGATGGAGGAGTGGAAGGGGAAGCAGGAAGGGCAGACACACTTGGTATAACTTTATGGAAATACATGATAATTTCTGTCTGACTTTGTTGTTTTTCATTTTTCTAAAAATTTTTCTATATCACGCCAGTCCTTCCACTGTTTCCTTTTGTTTCACTGCCTGTCATTATGATGGTCCCTGTCAAAAAAGAAGTCAAAAGTAGTCTTGAATAATTGGAACTCTTCTGCCAGATTGCTTAAGGTCAATTTGTTTTCTGATACTGTTCTTCTGTGTCTTCCTCCTCATTGTCTTGTGCTGGTTCAAAGGCACTTATCTCCATCAAGTTGTCTTCTGTTAATTCCACTAGTATGGTGTCTATTAGCTCTTGAATTTCTCCAAGGTAAATATCTTGAAACCCTTTATCCCTCACATTTTTTTTTTTTTTGCCACATTCACAGTCTTTTTTATGATTTCCTTGATTGGCTCTCTTGTAAATTCTGTGAAGCCATGCACAACATCTGGACATAATTTTCTCCAACAGGAAATCATTATTTGGGGCTTGATGACTTTCACAACTTTTTCTGTATCAATGATGGCATCTTCAAAGGTCCAATTCTTCCAGACTTTCATGATGTTCTCTTTCTCAGGGTTCTCTTCCAAAGAACTGCCAGTTGTTTTTGTAGAGTATCATGTGTAACGAGCCTAAAAGGTCCTTATGACTCCCGATCTGGAGGCTGAATTAGACATATTGTGTTCATGGGAAAGCAGGCCTCTTTGATGACTTCAGTGTTGAACTCATGGGGGTTCTGGGTGGCAAGCGGCATTGTCCAATATCAAAAGGACTTTAAAAGGCAGTCCCTTACTGACAAGGCACTTCCTGACTTCAGGGGAAAAGCATCGATAGAACCAATCCAGATTCCAGGCCTTCTAGCTGTACAACCAAAAGACGGGCAACTTGTCTTTCTCTTTTCCCTTCAAGGCTCAGGAGTTAGCAGCTTTATGGATGGGAGCAGTCCTGATCCTAAACCCAACTGCATTTGCACAAAACAGTAGTTAGCCTATCCCTTCGTGCCTCAAATCATAGTGTTTAGTGTTTTCCTTGCTAATAAATAAATGTCCTTTGAGGCATTTTTTTTTTTTCAGAATAGGGCACTTTTGTCTGCATTAAAAATCTATTCAGTCAGATATCTTTTCTCCTTCACTGATTTTCTTAATGGCATCTGCAAACTTGTCTGCTGCCAATTGGTTGGTAGAAGCTGTTTTTTCTGTTGTCTTGACATTTTTAAAGCCAAACCTCTTGCTAAAATGATCAAACCATCCTTTGCTGGTATTAAATTTTCCAGCTTTAGATCCTTTACCTTCCTTTTCCTTTAAGTCGTCATACAATGACTTTGCTTTCTCTGAAATCATACTGCAGTCTATAGGTATGCCTTTCTTATAGCAATCCTGCCCCCACTTAAAAGCTGCATTTTCCATGCGAGATATTATAAAAAGGTATTTCACAAAAAGTGCAAGGTTTTCACACCTGTTGGAGTAGCTATAGTGACATCTTCACATATTTTCTTTTCTGTTTATACAGTGGTCCTTATGTTGTGTTCATTTATCTTGAAATATTGGGCAACTGCAGCTGCAGATCTCAGTCTAGAGTGCAAATCAGGTAATTCAACTTTTTCTTGTAATGTCATGACTATTCTCTGCTTCTTGGAAGCATTTCCAGCATCATTAGTGGCTCCTTGTATAGGTCCTATGGTGTTATTCAAGGTTTATGGTGTTGCACTAAACACAATAAAAAAATACATGGGAACTGTGAGAGATCACTTTTTACTGTGAAATGCAATTTCCTGGAGAGACATACTGCTCATGCTGAGGCGATTAGCATCACAAAGCATTTTTAGTGAGTATGGCTATAAAATTATAGTAGTACAGTGTGTAATACAGTTAATTTTGTGC
>NW_012145967.1:1388268-1389334 GCF_000956105.1 Propithecus coquereli
TTGATTTTTGTGAGGGGAGAGTTGGGGATCCAGTTTCAGTTGGCATGTAGCTGTCCAGTTTTCCCAGCACCACTTATTGAATAGAGTTTCTTTTCCCCAATGTATACTTTTGTCTGCTTTGTCGAAGATTAGATGACCATATGAGGACGGTTTTATATGGATTCTCAGTCCTGTTCCAAAGATCTATGTCTCTGTTCTTGTGCCAGTGCCATGCCGTTTTAGTTACAATAGCCTTGTAGTGTAGCTTGAAGTCTGGTAGGCTGATACCTCCAAGTTTGTTCTTTTTACTTAAGATTGCTTTGGCTATATGAGGTATTCTCTGGTTCCATACAAAGTGTAGAATTATTTTTTCTATATCTGTAAAGAATGATGATGGTACTTTGACAGGGATTGCATTAATTCTGTAGATCACTTTAGGTAGTATGGACATTTTAATGATGTTGATTCTACCAATCCATGAGCAAACCTATATGCTCAAAAACTACACAATGAGGAGGAAATGGACAAATTCCTGGAAACATACAACCTCCCTAAGTTCACCCGGGAGGTAATAGAATTCCTGAATAGACCAATCTCAAGCACAGAAATTGGAGCAGCAATTAAAAACCTTCCAAAACGGAAAAGTCCCGGACCAGATGGCTACACTTCAGTTTTATCAAACATACCTATGAGAAGAACTCATACCTATGCTACAGAAATTGTTCCACAACATTGAGAAAGATGGTATTCTTCCTAACTCATTCTACAAAGCCAACATCACCTGATACCAAAGCCAGGAAAGGACACATCAAAAAAAGAAAACTACAGATCAATATTCCTCATGAATATAGATGCAAAAATCCTGAACAAAATTTTAGCAAATAGAATTCAGCAGTACATCTAAAAAAAAATTCACCATGACCAAGTGGGCTTTATTTCAGGGATGCAAGTCTGGTTCAACATATGCAAATCTATAAATGCAATTCGCCTCATAAATAAAAGCAAGAACAAAGATCATATGATTCTCTCAATAGATGCAGAAAAAACATTTGACAAATCCAACACACCTTTATGATAAAAACTCTCA
>NW_012145967.1:1389384-1391800 GCF_000956105.1 Propithecus coquereli
GATGCCTAATAGTGCTATTGCTGGATCTAATGGCATTTCTATTTTTAGCTCTTTGAGGTATCTCCAAATTCTTTTCCACGGAGGTTGCACTAATTTGCAGTCCCACCAGCAGTGTAAGAGTGTTCCTGTCTCTCCACATCCTTGCCAGCATTTGTTGTTTTGGGATTTTTTGATAGAGGCCAATCTCACTGGGGTTAGGTGACATCTCATTGTGGTTTTGATTTTCATTTCTCTAATGATTAGAAATGTTAAGCATTTTTTTTTATATGTTTGCTGGCCATTATTCTGTCTTCTTTTGAAAAGTTTCTGTTCATTTCCTTTTCCCATTTGTTTATGGGGTTGTTTGATTTTTTCTTGTTGATTTTTTTAAGATCTAGACAGATTTTTGTTATCAGCCCTTTATTGGATGGGTAGAGAACAAATATTTTCTCCCATTCTGTAGGCTGTCTATTCGCTCTAATGATAGTTTCTTGACTGTACGAAAGCGTTTTAATTTGATCAGATCCCATTTATTTATTTTTGTTGCTGCTGTGATTGCTTTGGGGTCTTCTTCAAAAATTCTTTGCCTAGGCCGATGCCTGAAAGGGTCTTCCCAACATCTTCTTCTAGAATTCTTAAGGTTTCATGCTTTAGGTTTAAGTCTGTTATCCATCTTGAATTGATTTTTGTGAGACGGGAGAGTTGGGGATCCAGTTTCAATCTTCGGCATGTAGCTGTCCAGTTTTCCCAGCACCACTTATTGAATAGAGTTTCTTTTCCCCAATGTATACTTTTGTCTGCTTTGTCGAAGATTAGATGACAATGTGAGGATGGTTTTATATGGATTCTCCGTCCTGTTCCAAAGATCTATGTCTCTGTTCTTGTGCCAGTGCCATGCTGTTTTAGTTACGATGGCCTTGTAGTATAGCTTGAAGTCTGGTAGACTGATATCTCCAAGTTTGTTCTTTTTACTTAAGATTGCTTTGGCTATACGAGGTCTTCTCTGGTTCCATACAAAGTGTAGAATTATTTTTTCTAGATCTGTAAAGAATAATGGTGGTACTTTGATAGGGATTGCATTAATTCTGTAGATCACTTTAGGTAGTATGGACATTTTAATGATGTTGATTCTACCAATCCATAAGCAAACCTATATGCCCAAAAACTATATAATGAGGAGGAAATGGACAAATTCCTGGAAACATATAACCTCTCTAAGTTCACCCAGGAGGTAATAGAATTCCTGAATAGACCAATCTCAAGCACAGAAATTGGAGCAGCAATTAAAAGTCTTCCAAAATGGAAAAGTCCCGGACCAGATGGCTACACTTCAGAGTTTTATCAAACAAACCTATGAGAAGAACTCATACCTATACTACAGAAATTATTCCACAACATTGAGAAAGCTGATATTCTTCCTAACTCATTTTACAAAGCCAACATCACCTTGATACCAAAGCCAGGAAAGGACACAGCAAAAAAAGAAAACTACAGACCAATATTCCTCATGAATATAGATGCAAAAATCCTAAACAAAATTTTAGCAAATAGAATTCAGCAGCACATCAAAAAAATAATTCACCATGACCAGGTGAGCTTTATTTCAGGGATGCAAGGCTGGTTCAACATATGCAAATCTATAAATGCAATTCACCTCATAAATGAAAGCAAGAACAAAGATCATATGATTCTCTCAATAGATGCAGAAAAAGCATTTGACAAAGTCCAACACACCTTTATGATAAAAACTCTCAACAAAATAGGTATAGATGTCTCATTCCTTAAAATTATCAAGCCCATTTATGACAAACCCATGGCCAATATCATACTGAATGGGGAAAAATTGAAACCATTCCCACTTAGAATAGGAACCAGACAAGGTTGTCCACTTCTATTCAACATAGTGCTCAAAATCCTCACATCAGCAATTAGACAGGAGAGGGGTATTAAGGGCGTCCAAATGGGGGCAGATGAGATAAAACTCTCACTCTTTGCCAATGATACGATATTATATCTAGAAAACCCCAAGGATTCAACCAAGAGACTCCTGAAATTGATAAATGAATTCAGTAAAGTCTCAGGATACAAAATCAATACATACAAATCAGAGGCATTCACATACGCCAGTAACAGTCAAGCCAAAATTCAAATTAAAAAAGCAAGGCCCTTTACAATAGCCTCAAAGAAAATTAAATATCTAGGGATATATTTAATGAAAGATGTGAGAGACATATACAGGGAGAACTATGAAACGCTAAGAAAAGAAATTGTAGAAGATGTAAACAGATGGAAAAATCTACCTTGCTCATGGATTGGTAGAATCATTGTGGTTTTGATTTGCATTTCCCCGATGGTTAGTAATGTGAGCATTTTTTATATGCTTGTTTATTTGTATGTCTTTTATTAGAAATGTCTGTTCAGATCATTCACCCATTCT
>NW_012145967.1:1391950-1439767 GCF_000956105.1 Propithecus coquereli
ATGGCCAATATCATACTGAATGGGGAAAAATTGAAACCATTCCCACTTAGAATAGGAACCAGACAAGGTTGTCCACTTCTATTCAACATAGTGCTTGAAATCCTCACATCAGCAATTAGACAGGAGATGGGTATTAAGGGCGTCCAAATGGGGGCAGATGAGATAAAACTCTCACTCTTTGCCAATGATATGATATTATATCTAGAAAACCCCAAGGATTCAACCAAGAGACTCTTGAAATTGATAAATGAATTCAGTAAAGTCTCAGGATACAAAATCAATACATACAAATCAGAGGCATTCACATATGCCAGTAACAGTCAAGCCGAAATTCAAATCAAAAAAGCAATGCCTTTTACAATAGTCTCAAAGAAAATTAAATATCTAGGGATATATTTAATGAAAGATGTGAGAGACATATACAGGGAGAACTATGAAACATTAAGAAAAGAGATTGTAGAAGATGTAAACAGATGGAAAAACCTACCTTGCTCATGGATTGGTAGAATCATTGTGGTTTTGATTTGCATTTCCCTATTGGTTAGTAATGTGAGCATTTTTTATATGCTTGTTTATTTGTATATCTTTTATTAGAAATGTCTGTTCAGATCATTCACCCATTCTTTAATATGTTTTTTAAAATTTTGCTGCTGAGTTGTTTGAGTTCCTTATATAGTCTGGATATTGATTCTTCATTAGTTGAGTGGTTTGAAAATATTTTCTTTAGGGGTAAACACAGGTTGAGAAGGGTACCGGAGAGAAGATAGGAATAGTTTGGTTAGTGGATACAAAATTACAACTATATAGGAGGGCTAAGTTTTAGTGCTGTTTAGCACTTTAGGGTAAATATAGTAAACAATAATCTACTCTATATTTTCTAGTAGCTAAAAGAGAGAATTTTGAATCTTCCCCACACAAAGAAATGATACATATTTTCAGTGATAGATATGCTAATTACCCTTATTTGATCATTATACACTGTATATAGGTATCAGAATATAACACTGTACCCCATAAATATGTATAATTAAAGTGTCAATTATAAATCAAATAAAAAATGGCTAGGAATAAATTATGCAAATATTAATCAAAGCAAGGCAGAAACAGGTATATGAATATCAGTTAAAGTAGACTTTAGAGCACAGAATGTCATAAGAGGCAGAGAGGCACATTATTTGAAAGGATAAATCTCAGACAACAGAGCTACAAAATATGTGAAGTAAGAATGATACAACCAAAATGAGAAATAGATGAATCCACAAGTATAGTAGGATATGCCAACACTCCTCTTTCAACAATTGATAAAATAATAAGACAGAAAATTAGCAAAGATATAGAAAAACTCAACACCATCATCAACTAACAAGATATAATCAATATTTATAGAATACTCCACCCAAAAACAGCAGATACGCAGTTTTTTTTTTTTTTTTCTGAGACAGAGTCTCACTCTGTTGCCCCAGCTAGAGTGCAGTGGCATCATCATAGCTCACTACAACCTCAAATGTCTGGGCTCAAGTGATCCTCCTGCCTCAGCCTTCTGAGTAGCTGGGACTACAGGCGTGCACTACCATGCCTGGCTACTTTTTCTTTTATCTTTTTTGTAGAGGCTGGGTCTCACTCTTGCTCAGGCTGGTCTCAAACTCCTGAGCCCTGATGATCCTCCCACCTTGACCTCCCAGAGTGCTAGGATTTTAGGTGTGAGGCACCATGCCAGGCCAGCAGATACACATTTTTAAAAATGCCCATGGAACGTATAACAAGACAGATAATCTTCTGGGCCATGAAACAAACTTAAATAAGTTTGAAAGAATTAAAATTATACAGTGTGTCCTTTGACCACAATGGAATAAAAGTAGAAGTCAAAAGCAGAAAGATAACAGTAAGTTCTGCAAACACTTGGAAACTAAACAGCACACTTGTAAATATCCCATGAGTCAAAGAAATTCTCAAAAGAAATAAAAGTAGATGTTGAATTGAATGAAAATAAAAATGCAACATCTCAAAATTTGTGATACACAGCTAAAGTGATACTGAGGTGAATTTATAGCACTAAATTCACACATTAAAAAAGAAATAAAGTATCAAATCAATACTCCCAACTCAAGAACCCAGAAAAAGGAAAAAAATAAACCCAAAACAAGTAAAAGGAAGGAAATAATGAAGGTAAGAGAAGATAACTGGGGAATTGAAAACAGAAATACAGTAGAGAAAATCAATGAAACAAAGAGCTAGTTTTTAGAAAAGATCAAAAGAAATTGCCAAAAACAAAAAAATTGCAAGATTGACAGAAAAAAGAGAGAAGACATGAATGATCAACATCAGGAATAAGATAGGAGACAGCATTAAAGAGCCAACAGATATCAAAAGGATAATAAGGGAATGATACAATCAACCCTGCACACATATGTTTGACATCACAACTCACCCAGTATGAAATGAATGACTTGAGTAGCCTTAGAAGTGTTAAGGAAATTGAGCTTATAATTTTAAAACTTCCAATAAAGGAAATCTCCATGCTCAGATTGTTTCACTGGAGAATTCTACTAAATATCTAAAGAAAAATTGGCACTTTTGCTAATTAATCCTTCTGTAGGTCTTTGAAAGACATCCACACAATCTTCTTCAGAAAATAAAAGAGGAGGGGCCATTTACCAATGCATTTTGTGAATCCAATATTAACCCTGACACAAAACAAGACAAATCCAGTACCAAAAATTGCAGATTAATATCTCTCATGAGCATAGATGCACAAATCCCTAGTAAAATATTCACAAAGAGAATCCAGCAATATATAAAAAGAATTATATACCGTGTGTTATGATCTGAATGTTTGCATCCCCCCAAAATCCATATGTTGAAACCTAATCACCAAAGTGATATATTAGAAGGTGGGGTCTTTGGCAGGTTATTTGTTCATGTGGGATCTACTCTCACGAATGGGATTAGTGTCCTTATAAAAAAGAGATCCAAAGAGCTGCCTTGCCCTTTTACCATGTGAAGACAGCAAAATGAAAAAGGAAATGGGTCCTCACTAGACTTCAAGTTTGCTGGTACCTTGATCTTGGATTTCCCACCCTCCTAAACTGTGAGAAATAAATTCCTAGTGTTTTTTAAAATAAGTTAGCCAGTTTATAGTATTTTGTCATAGCAGCCCAAACATACTAAGACACCATGACCAAGTGGGATTTATTCCACAGACATAAGCTTGTTCGATGTTTGAAATTAATCAACATAGTCCACCATATTTGCAGGTTTAAGAAGAAAAATTACATCATTATATTAATTGATGCAGAAAAAGCATTTGACAAAATTCAAGATCTACTCATGATAAAAATCCTTAGAAAAATAAGAGTAGAGGAAACTTCTTCAATTTGATAAAGAGCATCTACAAAAACCCTAGAGCTAACATTATACTTAATGATGAAAGACTGAATACTTACTCTCTAATATCAGGAATGAGGCAACAATGTTTGCCCTCACTATTCTTGTTCAACACAATGCTGAACATGTTAACAGACATGTTAGCCAGTGAAATAAGGCAAGGAAAGGAAATAAAAAGGATACAGATAAGAAAAGAAGAAATAAAATGATTTCTATTTACAGATGATTTAATTGTCCACTGAGAAGGTATCTAGTGATCGTCAAAAAAACAAGAACAAAAACCTTCTAAAACTACAAAAATTGATTGTTATTTTGATATACTAACAATAAACACTGGAATTAACAATACAATACTCTTTACAATTGCTCAAAAACATGAAATCCTAGCTGTAAATTTAGCAAAACGTGCATGTTACTAGAATGTGAAAACTACATAACACTGATGAAAAAAATCAAAGAATATCTAAAATAATGGAGAGATATACTGTGTCCAAGGATTGGAAGACTTCATGTTGTGAAGATATCAATTATATTCAAATTGATATACAGATTTAATGCAATTATTATAAAAATTCCAGGACTTTTTTTTGTAGATATAGATAATAATATTCTAAAACGTGTATGGAAAGGCAAAGGAACTTTGATAATTAAAACAATTCTGACAGAAGAATGAAATAGGTAAAGCTAAATACACGAGAAAATATAAAAGCCAGTATTATTGTAATTTTGTTCATTACTCCACTTTTTATTTTCTATAGGATTTAAAAGACAGATTCATAAAATAATTGTATGTTTATGCTTTCGGGCACACAATGTTTAAAGATGTAACTTGTAACCTCAATGGGAAGACAGAGCTTTATAAGAATAGAGTTTTCATATGTATTTAAAGTTAAGTTGGTATCACTTAAAAATAGTTATAAGATCTTATATGTAACCCCCTGGTAACTACAAATAAAATATATAGATATATACAAAATATACGCACACCATATACAAAATTAACTCAAAATAGATCAAAAATCTAAACAGAAGAGTGTAAACTGTAAAACTGTTTAAAGAAAACACAGAGTAAAGCCTTCATAACATTGAATTTGTTGCAAATTTCTTGGATATGACACCAAAAGCATGGGCAATAAAACAGAAAAATAGGTAAGTCTGACTTAATCAAAATTATAAACCTTTGTACATCAAAGGACATTATTTAGAGAGTGAAAAGGCAACACACAGAATGGGAGAAAATATTTGCAAATCAAATATCTGATAAGGGTTTAATATACAGAATGTGTAATAAACTCCTGTAACTCAACAACGAAACAAATAATCCCAATTCAAAAATGGGCCAGTATCTTGAATAGACATTTTTCCAAAGAAGATACACAAATTCCCAATAAGCACATGAAAAGATGCTCAACGTCACTAGTCATTAGGGAAATGAAAATCAAAACCATAGTGAGATACCACTTCACATTCATTAGGACGGTTATTATATATATTTAAAACAAACAAACAACCCCCAAAATAACAAGTGTTATCAAGGAGGTGGAGAAATTAGAACACTTGTGCATTGCTGGTGGGAATGTAAAATGCTGCAGCTGCTGTGGAAGACAGCATGGTGTTTCCTTAAAATCTAAACATAGAATTACTATATGATGCAGCAATTTCACTTCTAGACATATACCCCAAAGAATTGACAGTAGGTGCTCTAACAGATACTTGGATACCAATGTTCATAGCAGCTTTATTCACAATAGCCCAAAGATGGAAATTATCCAAAACGCAAATGCGAGATACACGTACAATGGATATTATTCAACCCTAAAAGAGATGAAATTCTGGCACGTGCAACAGCATGGATGAACCTTGAGGACACTATGCTCAGTAAAATAAGCCAGACACAAAAAGACAAATACTGTATTATATATACCACTTATGTGAGGTACCTTGAGTGGTGAAATTCAGAGATAGGAAGTATGGAGGTTACTGGGGGCTGGGGAGATGGAAGTATTTTTTAATGGGTACAGAGTTTCTGTCTGGGATGATGAAACATTCTGGAAACAGATAATGATGATGGTTGCACAACACTGTGAATATACTTAATAGTGTTGAATCATACAAAATGGTTAAAATGGTAAATTTTATGTTATGTATATTTTACCATAATAAAAAACCAAAAGATTGGAAAAATAACTCATTAGTACAGTTTTTAATCTGCTTTTGCACTTGTTTTCTTTGATTCTCTGGGTCACACCCTCTTACCCTGCCCTTCCAGACTATCCGGGGTTTATCCTTTCGTAACACTGATCCCAGGGAGCTATTGTGTGTCATCATATCACCCCCTTCACTAAACTGCAAGATCGAGAAGGCAGATTTTTCTTCTCTTGTGCACTGTTGTGTTCTAGGATCTATTGTGGTGTCTGGCAAGTAGTAGATGTTCAAATATTTCTTAAATGCATTAAAGAGTCTCATGGATGTGTAAAATGACAGAAATCGCAAGTCTTCTGACTATAAATCTAATCTTCTTTTATTGGGACAACTCAACATTTTCTAATGATCTCTCTCCTTCTAGTACAGCACTTCTACCATTTGAGCCATATCTGTTTATAGGGACAAATGCTAGTTTTGTCTTCATATGAAATAGCTTTTGCAATGGGTACATTGCTTTAAGTATTAATGACCAATTGCAGTACAGTCTTTGGAAGTTTGTTCTCGTCTCCCTGGCATTGCCTTTCCTTCACCACCTGTAAGATTACCTACAGAAATATTAAGGAAGAGTTTACTAGGCAAAAATGGAATTGACTGACGTGTAGTAATACTCCTGCATAAATTAGAGATTGAATCACCCATTATCATATTTTCTGGAAGGCTTTTTTCACTGGTTTTCATATTTTCCTATAATCCAAAGAATTTCCAAGGAACCATACTCAAAATCTAGGTCAGTTTAATACCAAAAACATGTGTATGTTTCCAAATGCATTACTTATAAACATTTGTCTGTTTTGGCATTTGGGGGACTACAAAAGGAAAATATAGCCAGGAAGCAGGAAGAATTCTGTCCCGGGTCCGAGATGTGGGAGGAAAGGTGCTTGAGAGGTGAAGGTATTTGTCGTGTGCACACAGGATGCAGTGGGGAAACTACCGAAGAGCCTGCACCACCTCCGCTGCTGTGCGCGGCTTGCTACCAGCAGAGGGCGCTGTCAGCCTGCGTGGAGCCTCCTGGGTCCGCCCAGCAGTTTGAGCCTTGCAGTTCTGTATTCTTGCCTAAGTTTTAAGACCCAGCTTTGGTGACTATATCCTTAGGAAAGCATCGAGAGCTAAGGTTTGGGCAATAGTTCAAGGTTTACTGGGAAATACTGTAGTCACCTTCTCAGGCTGGAGCGAGCTCTCTCAGTTTTAACCAAAGACCTGGGCACTGGCACTGAGACTAAAATTAGCAAAAAAGCTCTCAAGGCAAACAGCTCCACTTATCTGCCAGACCCAGCTTCCTGCTGTCTGTGAACACCTGGCTTTGAAATCAGAGAACCGCGGGAGCATGCGAGCCCCGAGTACGGCTTGCCTTGGAGAACTGTGCTTCCTGGACGACTGAATTGTCTGAGCGTGCGAGGGAATGACGGGGCAGTAATACAGTTTTCGCTCGACAGCAAGCTAAGCGACATCCTTGTAGTTCACAGGAGAGCCCTGGGTAACGCCGGGCAGTCACCAACGCTCAAGCCTTTGGGATTCCTGCCAAGGAGAGGTGACTTACATGCTCCGGGCCATAACAGCTTCACAGGCCACACCGAGAGTGACAGGCTGGCTTACGCTGGAGGTTTTGCACTTTGTGTGCTTGCAGGCACGGCTTAGCCACTCTACCCACCCCGCTGCTTTCGCAGCCATCTCCACCCCCAGGGACGTTCGAAAACAACTTTCAAACTTTCAGTGATGGTCTTCAGCTGCCCGTGTGAACGCAAAGGGGTAGGTTGTCGAAGGTCTGTGGTTTCTTATCACAGACAGCTGCTGGGGGTATTAAATCGTGAATTTCTTGCTTTACAAGGTCAAGTCTCTTATGAACAGCAGGTTGAATGAGAACTGGGTTGAGAGCTGGGGTGAAGGAGAAAAGGAACATTTGCAGAGCCCTGTACTGAATGTGCCAGACACTTTCCTCTCCCGGCAAACTTACTGCTCGGCTACAGCAGGGCTGCGGTCTTCTACCACGTGGGAAACCTAAGCAAGTTTAAGGAACCCATTTGGAGT
Organism: Propithecus coquereli; assembly: GCF_000956105.1. Taxonomy (NCBI): domain Eukaryota; kingdom Metazoa; phylum Chordata; class Mammalia; order Primates; family Indriidae; genus Propithecus; species Propithecus coquereli. The sequence goes on from NW_012145967.1 coordinate 1,399,565, forward strand.
CACATTCAGGGTTAGAGCCAGAATTGGACCCGGGTCTGCCAACAAATACCTGATTTGTTCCGCCCGTCAATACTGGACTTTGTGGGATTTAAGGAGATCCAAATCTTCCCCTGTGCACAGCTCAGTTGCCTTCCTAGGGAACATGTATATTGACTTGAAAAACAGAAAATAAATTGCTGTAGGGAAAAATGGCCTGTAAGAAGTGGGCCTGATCCACAGAATCTCTGCACTGCATGCCAAGGGCGCTGGGGCTGCGTGGGAGAAAGTGCTCCCTTCAAGAGTCTGGTTGTGGCTTTAGCATGGCCCCTAGGAGGGGCAGCACTTAAGGAAACATAAGAAATCATGGCGTATATAGAGCTGAATGTGTGTGTTCAACTGTGTTCCACTGAGTAGCTTCTCCCGGTACATTCTGAGGACATGATTATGACGAAGACGACAGAGTGGGTGGCTAAATGACACAGGCATGGAGTAGACTGGGATTAGTCTGCTTGAAACCCGACGGCCCCCTGGAATAGAACGGGGATGGAGAAAGCCGGGCAGGTGACAGGGAGGAGACAGAGCCTGCGAGCTGGGGGATCTCCAGCTAGGAAGGGAAGCGGTCGGCCTCTGGGCAGCTGGCAATGCGGCCGTTCACTGTCCTTAAAGTCGCACGCATGATTCAACCACAGGCCAGAACTCCTCAGCCATGGGGTGGGGGTGGGGTTCTAAGACCTTGCCCTTTTGTGCAAGAAGAAGGTGAAAATGATTCCCTAGATATCACTCAGTTAAAGCCCCAGAATGACTTAGGACTGGCACCCTTGAAGTCTTCTTACCTTTGTTCATATGTTCTACCCTCTTGGGATATTCTTCTCTGTCTTCCATTGCTGGTCAAGTCCCAATCATTTTTCAAGTCCTACTTGTCACCTCCCTGTCATTTTCCCACTTCGTTGTCAAACACTGGCACTGGAACAACCTGTTCAAAAGTCAACGCAAATCTGAGTTTATCACTTACCGTGGGTCTTGTGGCATCTTGGAGGGAGTAGGGCAAAGCCAGGGTATGAGGTTGTGGAGTCTCGTCCATGTACCTGTTGGTGAAGATGCTTGATTAGGATGGGGTAAAGATCATGAGTGGTGGAGACAGGAAGGCGAGGGGGTGGGGGAGAGGTATAGAATTGATTTGAAGCAAAAACCATCATTTGATGCTGTCTGTTGAAAAATTGAGCCATTTTAAATGGATTTTCAAGAAAGTTCAGTTATTTGGAAATCTTATCTTTCTGGGCAAGTTTCCTGGAAGAGTACAGTCATGTTAGTGAAGACAGTGGAACAGCCAAACCGTATGGGTGTGAGCCGTGTGGGTGTAGATGATTTTGGTTCTCACCATTCGTAGAAAAACTACCTCTTCCTCCAAGGCAGGTACAGCCTTTTGTTCAAATTCTACCTCAGCCCCCGTCAAGGTGGGCTCTGACTATGAGCCTCTGGCTGCCCCTGGGTGAGCTCCGTGAGGATAGGGACAGAGCTTGCAAACATTCAAACATGCATTGAAAATTTTCTAAACTAAATGAAAACAGAAACTTTCCCAAACATGGTTGCTGTGCTGGTCACGGGTTGTATTGTCATTTACAGAGAAATCCATCAATACAGGCTCGACGACACTTGTCCGTCTTCCCTCCTCCTGCCTGTTGTGTTAGAGCTTCTTGCACTCTAAGAAAATGGGAGAAAGAAAAAACATGATCAATATGGAGAGAGAAACAGATATGATACTACAACCCCTTACACCTAGTCTTTAATCAGAAGGGTGGATGTATATTTCTGATGTGGGAAAAGGTTAAAAATATGATGCAATGTAGATAATCTCCATCAAATGCTGGCAGTGTGCCTTTTTCTCCTGGATCAGTACCTGAATTTAAAGCCAGGTTACCTATCTAGCTACAATATTATGGCAGCTTCATTTTCTTGCTTAATCTTCCAGAATCAATCAGAATCCAGCTTCTGAGCTTTGCTACAGTAATTGCCTCGGCCAACTAGCAAGGGTCACTTCATGATTTTTCTACTGAGCCCCCGGTGGTCGCTAGAAACCAAACGCAGCTGGGACCAGAAGTCCCGCTTTGTTTGCCATTTCTGTATTCAGACAACATGCGGGGAGCATCTTCCAGCTGTTTCTCGCCTATGCATGAATCCATGTGGCAGGATGGTCTACAGTTTTCTAGCGGAACGATCAGTGAAGGGATAAAAGAAGGTGTGGGGAAGCTGAAACAGGGCGGTATCACAGTAGCTCCAGATAATAAGAATGCAATAATGTGCTGTGATAGAATCACATTTGCATGACAGCCTTGTCAATAAAAGCTCTTCCTATTCTCACAGAAAAAATTAAAAGGTGACAACCAAATTCACTGTTCCTATCAGTGACTTGTCTGAGTCCCTTCTCTCCATACGGGATCTGGTTGAACGAATAGCAGGGGTGCGTTTTAGAAATGCAGCATCCTGAGAAGGGGAGAGGAAACAGGCGTGTGCACTCCACGCTGGCCCACTGCTGCCCCAAAGAGCAGTTCTAGCCCGAAGGCGATGCCCACTGAATGGAAGGGTGAAGTTGCGGGTAGGCGAGGATGAGCGGTATCTCGGGAAAGGGCAGGAAGGGGTTGCTAATGTTGAGTAATCGTCGAAAAGAACAGCTGACGTTTACTGAGCCCTTAGGCAACGTGTCATAGTCTCACAACAGCATGTCACACGGGAGTGAAGATGAAGGAACATGGACCTGCGCGACAACCAGCTAGGAAGAAAAAACAGCAAGCCCCGGAAGACTGATGTCATATCGTACCTTTTTATAAAGTTTGGAAACAACCAACACTAAACAACATATTGTTAGGCATGTATATTTTTATAAAAATAATATGAAAAAGTTAGGAAGTGATTAACATAGTGTTTACAATGGTAGTTATCTCTCGGGAAAGGAAGAGAAATAAGATGGGGAGGAGTTTGTAGGTTGACGGGTACTAGAGATTTATTATATTACAAGTATGTAGGAAAAATAAGAGAGAATACTGCACAAATAATAGAAGTATGCCATGGACCAAGGATTATCATTATTCCAATGCTGTGTACTCGAGGTAAATACAGACACATATCATAGACAAATATGAAACCAACAGCTAAACGGAACAAATCAGATACTAAGCACTTACCGTAGGCACTGGGCTCAGCATTTTGTCTGTCATCTCATTTATCCTTATGACCACTTTACGTGGTAGATAATGTTATACATCCCATTTTACACACAAGGCAATCAGGCACAGAGAGGTTAAATCACTTGCCCAAGGTCATTCAGACATTAAGTGGGAGAGTCAGGATTTGAACTAAGTCCAGCAGCCAAGCTCTGTTGCTCAAAATTCCTAGCTCAATTCCTTCCTGAACCTGGACACTTGTTGAAGTGATTCACTTCGGCCAGCACCTACTGTCTTAGAATCCAGCAGCTTACATAGCACGGGTCGGTCGGTGTGTACACAGTGCCCGACATCTCCTTCAGGCTGACACTGCTGGCTGTGGTCCCTGCACAGGGCAGTTGTAGAGGGTGGTGTTTGCACAGAAGTGACCACCAGTTGAATAGCCTGCTGGTAGGCTGGTCACATCTACTTGCTATCTGGTTGCTGTTCGATGAAGTGGTCTATGGTGAGGAACCTGGCCTAGAAGGGGAACAGGCTGAGCTAATCACACTTGATCCTCCAGAATTTGGGATGTGGAGTTTGGAGAAGACTGGCCAGTGGCTGGAGAATGGGGGAGGCAGGCAGAGAAGAAGGAAGCTGTCACAAGGAACCATGCAGGCCCTGAGAGAGACCATTTCTGGGGACGTCACTGGCACAGGGGCATAGAACATAGACACAATCTGTGATCCTCTAGATATGTGTATATATTACATTTGCCTAATGTGTCCATTCATCCTGGTACACTGTGTAGGAAGATGAAACAGGCGTAATTATGGATGAGATACGGTAAACTCCCTTTGCTATACAATGTGTGCAGAAAGATGGTTGTAATGTACTCACTTTTCTCAAATGAAAGATTTCCTTTCAGCAGCCTTTTCTTGGGGCCGACTTAGAGGCCACACACGAGAAGGGCCCCTGGAGAGCCCAAGGAAGGAACTAGCACAAGGCATAAAATTAAGTTGAAAACCTCCTTTGACATTTAAGAAAAGTCAACAACCATCTAAGTGATGAGAGAGACCAGGAATATAACTGGCTGAATGTCAATTTTAAAACTAGAAAGATAGCTGCTACTTTATCTCACCGAGCAGGTGTTTCTGGGCAGTAAATAACTCACGGATGGTCTATTAAACTTTAATGCTTGTGATAACAGCAAAGAGCATGTTGCCGCCTCCTAAAAATACATATATATACAAAAACAAACAGCAATTTTCAACATTTATGCTTTGCACCATTTTCTTTTCACAGTTGTTTTACTGCATTATCTTTTGCTATTATCTTGGCCACAAGTCCCTGCTGCATGAAGCTGATTTGCAACCGTGGGCAGAACAACCTAATGTAATTAACTATCTGGCAAGTGTACAATGATCATTTCCACATAAAAAAGATTCTCTTCTTGAATGAACACCCTCCAAATAAGGCACTGATTTCACTGCTTGTAAAATAGGGGATGAAATTTTAATTTTTTTTTTTGTCGTTGTTGGAGGTAGGGGGAGGCATATTTTCCCTGCTTTCTTCATTTAAACTCATCATCTTTGTGAGGTTTTCATTGAAATAGTAATTACGGCACTTCAAAGTGACTTTAAAAAAATATCCAGAAGACAAAAATGAAGCAACGTAATTGGAAAAAGGGTAGACACGAAGAGATATGCAATTTGAATCGGCCAGATGAGAGTTATTACCTAATAATGAGCCTCTGCACTCCTATTACACTGGCTTTTGTGTCCGAGCCTTTAAAAACCATGAGCTAATGAAGCTTCCTGCCTCCCCTGTGACTGAGGTCGCTGTTGTCACTGTCTGACGAATGGAGAAAATAAGGCACCAAGAACAGGTGAACTCAGTTTTTCTTCAGTTCAAACCGTTTATTAATGCCATGGCTTGGGATAAAATTCAGAAGCCTCCACCCCCAGGTTCTCTTGCTAGTTTGTTTCCTTTTCCTAGAATGCTGAGATTTCTGATTCCTTGCCCTGCGCCGTGAGGTCCCAAGGTATGGAGAGAGTGCCACACAGTGGTGACCAGTTGGGGAGCTGGATTTACCAGCCATAGCCAGCGAGTTTTGATGGACCCAGCAGTTGAGGCTAAACCCTCTCACGAAAGCGGGGAGGTGTGACGGGGAGGGGCAGTGTCCTGTGCTAGAGCCCACTGCCCAGTATTCAGGCATTTGCCAGGGGGTTGTCAAACCTATGGCCGCCTGAACTCAGTTGTAGCAGGAATATTTACACCACAGAGAGCGGCAGACACTGCACAAGTGGGCTCTGCTCCGATGTGCCAGCTCACCAGCCTACCTCTGCGAGCGAGGACACAGTGAGGCTTCTGTTCTAGGTGTCACCCAAACCCTTCCAGACTGTGACAAGTGGTGTTTTATAGTCAGAGAACAGAAGGTGATACTGAAACGGAGGGAGAGAGAAATTCCCTGGGAGTTTAGCAAACTTAGATTTTATGCTGTGAGTGCCAGTTAAATCTGAGGTTTGGACGACAATTAAAGTGATTGTGAGAAAATCAGTCATCGTCATCGAAATCAAGAAGTGAATCTTTTCCTTCCCTGAGTGTTTGGCCTGAGTTTCTATGTCCTCCCCCGTCTCCATTCAGTTCCCATTATTCAATCATTAATTCATTCCGCAAGGCGGTGTTATTAGAATTCCTCCCTGGAGAAGTGCTTTGAAGGGGGAAGGCAGCGATCAGGCCCGAGCGATGAGCTAAACGTGATCGAACACTCTGTACTGACACTTCGCTATGCCCTGTGTGATTATTTACTTATTTAATCCTCGACAACCCAGTTAGGTGAATATTATGACTGTACTTGTTTGACAGATAAGGAAACTTAGTTTCAGAAAGTTTAATGCCAGGCACCCCTGTTTTGGTGGTGGCTGGACAGGGCTTGCTCGGTGAGCGTTTAGACGACACCTTCACAGGCAGCGGCATGCTGACACAGGCCACGCCAACACCCCCTTGGATTCTGTGGAGGAAGAACACTGAATTAGGATTCTGAAGACCTGTGTCCTAGTATTTTTTTCTGCTACTTCCCTCAGCTCCTGGAGACTCTGTTTTCCCATGCAAGTGCAGATACCGTCTGCTTTGTTTTCTTTGTATGTTTTTGGTGAGAACTGAAGAGGTGTGGAGAAGCATTTTGGGTAATGGTGAATTGTTTTGCAAATGTAAAAGCAACCCTCTTTTCTCCCTACTTGAATCAAGCCTGCATCCCTTTTCTCCATGGTCTCTGCCCATCTAAGAGATTAATTTCTACTCCAAAGAAGGTGATCTTTCAAGTCATTTCCTTAAAACATGCTAAGATCCTTGAACTGACAAGCAAGATTTTGCAGAGACGCTGACTTGTCATACTGACGTCCGTATTTATGCCTATTCCTGAGAGAGGGGCCTCAGATTCTCAGAGAGACTGTTGACTCGTCACTCCTGCAGCTCTAGGCGTCTGTACACACATACGTAGATGTGCATGCACGCATCCATGTATATGCATTTAAACAGATGTGGGAGACACGGAGCTAGACAACACCAGCCATGCGGGGTGACTCATGTGGCACTGATGGCAAAACTGCAAGTCATCACCTTCTCCACTGCAGAGAGCAAGGTCACCCCAGTGTGTCCCATCACATCCCGTCGGCACCTACTGGCTTCCCTTCTCTCCGCACACCTGCCCCTGCTTTCTCCAGAGCAGCCCTGGGCCTCATCTCTTCAACCAGCCCCTAAGTCCGAGTGTCTGCTTGTCCCAGGAGGAAAGCCGCCCCTCCACACTGTGCTGCTCCCCCAGCCACCTCAGCCATCACCGTTGGAGGAAACATGCCGCTGCCCACACCTAGGCAGGCTGAGTCCGCAGGGGAAGGATGGCTGGAGAGGCAGAATAGATGCAGCAAGCATGGTAGGCTTGGACCAGAGATAGCCTTGACTTGGCTCTTGGCTTTTAGCCTTGGCTCTGTAATTTGCCACGTGATGGTGGCTTAAAGAATGTAGCCCAGACTGTACTGTGTCCCAAGTCTGCTGCAAAGAGGGACATGTAGATAAGTTAACATTTCCTGAGCACTCACTGAGTACCAGGCACTCTTCTACATGATGTGCAAGCCTTGTCTTAGTCAGTCCTCCCACCCGCCCACCAGGCAATTACTGCGTTGAGTTCCATTTTCTAGAGGAAAATGCTGAAACTTAGAGAGGATAAGAAACCTGCCCAAGGTCATAGCCTTAGTTTTATCGAAGAGCTGGAATTTTAACTCTGGATGTTTGACTCAAGAGTCTATATTCTTAAACACTCCTTCACTCTTCCTCTTTCCAAAGTGCTTTCATACATTGTGTTCTGTCCATCTTGTAACTAGAGGGTGGAATGTGGTGGGCAAAATCCGGAGAAGACTTCACAATGGCCACCTCCTCGTGTTACTCCCTGTGTAACCCTTTTCCCTTTAAAGTAGATGGGACCTGGGACTTGCTTTTAGCCAATAGAATGTGGCAAAGATGATGGGATATCACCGTTGTGACTTTGTTATGTTATATAAGACTCGTCTTAGCAGACTAGAGTGAGAGAGACCCTCCTGTTGGCCTTGAAGAAGTAAATAGCTGTGTGCTGCCTATGGAGAGCGCCCCGTGGCAGGGCACTTCTGGGGGACCTGAAGCAAATTCCAGCTGATGGCTGTTGGGGAGTGGAGGCCCTCAGCCCTATGTCTGCAAGGAAGTAAGCTCTGCCAGTGACCTAAATGAGCTTGGAATTAGATCCTTCCCCAGTCAAACCTCCAGATGAGGACATAGCCTGGCTAACAGCTTGATTACAACTTCATGAGCCCCTGAGCAGAGGACTCGTCTAAGCCATGATGGGATTCTTAACCCATAGAAACTGTAAGACAACAAATATGTGTCGTTGTAAGTTGCTAGGTTTGCGGTGAGTTGTTAGGAAGCAACAGAAAACTAATACACGTTAAGGAATTTGCCCAAGGTCGTAACCTTCATAAAATTAAAGAGCTGGGAGTTGAACTCGGATATGTCTGACACAGAAGTCCCCATTCTTAACCACTTCTCTATTTTACCTCCCTTAAAAGTATTTCTAAAGATGATTTTCTGTTCAATGTTGTAATTATTTCTTCAATTTTCTACTCCTTGAACAACTCACAGCCCATAATGTCCTTGACAGAAGAAGCCTTAGAGGAGGCTTTTGATATTTCTTCCAGAGAGCTTATCTCCTCTTTGATTTCTTTTTGTGGTTGTTGACAACACTGCCAATTACACGTGTCACAGTCCCTCTAATGTGCCCAATCATGGTATTTTCAGATTCTTGCGGGTCTGTACAATGTCTGGCAACCGTATCTCAAAAACCCTAAATTACATAATTTTATATAATGGGTAGGAAAATTAGATGTATGTGAAGAAGGTCGTAAAGATTTTAGATGCGAGGACATTCAAAGCATTTAACTAAAGCAAAATAACAAAGGCACCAAATGTTTAAGAAAACTCACCAGTATAAAGTATAAATGGCTATGTCAGCCTTGGGTTAGGATGTCAGATCCTCTGTGAAGACTGGGTTTTATAATCCTCGCCCTTGAGTCTAGTTACAATTGTCTACATAATTTCTGAGGAACCAAGTTCAAAAATTAGGAATTTCAAGACAATGACATTAGAGCATTAAACCAAGCACAGGGCCTTCTCAGCATGGGGCTGTAGGTGACTACACAGGCTGTGCATCCGTGAGCCTGTCCTGACAGCTCAGTTCATACCAGTTCTGAAGAATACCGGATCTTGTGGTGGTTACTACTAGACATCTGCTATTATTGTTACAAGAACTCTTTTTCTCTCTGTGCTTCTTACCTGCCCGCTCATTCAAAAGAGCTTTTAAGCTGACCCAGAATCTGCGTTACATTTCCCATCCCATCCCTTCTGCCCTTAGCTGTACTGAGGTGCCTAAACTTTGGGGTTCAGTCTCTTCTGGTTTTACAGATTAGAGAATTTAATAGCAAAAATAGTCAATGCCTTGGTCAAAGTCACACAGGAAATGTGGTTCCCTTGTATATTTGCATGTTTTTCTAATGGGATCACATAGCTAGGTGAGGGCAGATGTCTTGTTCTTGTCTTACTTTTATGCCCTGGCCCTCTGCCCAAGCCTGCCCAGTGCTGCTAGCACAGGTTTATGCACGGGTGCTGGTTCAGGGTCTGCTCATTATTTGAAAGAGGGGTTGGAACTCACTGGTTAGACCCAGAGGAGAGACTTTTATGGGGATAGACCAGGGAAGCAGAGTCTCTGATGAAATTGGCTCTTTCTGGGAGGCGACTGGATTTAGTGGACCAAGTGTCCCAGCCCCACCCCGGTTCTGGATTCTGGTCTTCTTCAACAGCATCCTTTGTTTCCATCTTCTGTCAAGATGTCGGGGAAAAGATTGGACATTTCTCTCATAAGAAGCTATGTCCGTAAGTGCTGTCATGGCTCCTTTTACAGAAATTGTACCTATTGTGAGAGGGAATTTGAGATTTAAACTATGCGGTGGAGGGTATTAGATCTTTACCATACTGTCAGATCGCCTGAGGCCCAGGTATACTCAGGCACCCAGCTGTCAAGGCAAGTGTCGACTCGGCCTGGAAAGAGCTAAGCAGTTCTTAAGTAGGGCTGCCTTTATTTTTCTTTAGTCCTTGCTAATTCCTCAGTTCACTGTCGGCATGGCCTAACGTCTAGCTCTCCTCTTCATTTCAGCACTATTCGGGCATCTACTTGATGTCTGCTCGTATTGCATCTGACAGTCATGTGTGGTAAAGTCCAGTAGTGAGGTTTTAGAGCTGTGAGGGACATTGGAATAATTTAGCCCAATCTTCTCCTTTCCCCACGAGGAGGAGCCAGGTGGTTCAGTTTTCAGGATAACATCCAGAGCTAGGACTCATGTTTCCTAATTGTGCATCCGCTGCTCTTTCCTGCAAAAAACTAAGCAGCTCCTTTCTCTACTGAGTGATTTACATATTATTAGCTATGACCTCAGAATGCTTTTGCTACCACATTCAGCCTTGGTCCCTGGATATAAATATTATTCTTCTCCAGTTGTGATAATGACTCTGTTACTACACCTGAACCTTCCATCTTAGATGCATCTTCTCTTTCTTTTTCCTTTTTTAAACTCAGTGTCTCTCTCTCTCTCTCTTTTTTTTTTTTAAATATTGGTGGGTGGTTATGGTGCCATATGTTAACCAGTATCAATTCATTTATCTCTTCTCAGTATTTTATTTTCATTGATACTCAACTGTTAATATTGCCACAATTTTTACTTGAAAACTTTCTAAATATTTAAGACCTAGTATCTTTAAAAGAACATGCAAAGCCTCTCTCTCCCTTTTTCTTTCCAGTCTCTTCGTGATGACCATCTATTCTAGGTTGTAGAGCTCCAGTGACGAATTCTATAGCAGAGTCTGTCTTGTCTTGTCTTTATAGTTCACCTCAAAGGCATTGTCTTTGATGGTAGGTTTTGAAAAGTATGAGGCTCCAATTCACCATGTGTTAGAGACAACTATTACTAATAATATGAATTAAAAGTAGGTCTACAAGCTTCCAGTCTATAACTTTCTCCATTTTGTTATCCTGCTTCCTTTAAATATGAGCTAGGTCTTTGAATAAGAAGAAAGATGGAAGAAATATGAGATAATCAAACCACATTTGATTTCCTGGTGTTAGGTGCATAGGTCACTACAACCTGTAGATTGAGGAAATGTCATCTTTGGAAAGAAATACATTTCTGTCCCTGCTTTCTCCCTCCTAGTTGAGCTTCAGGACTCCTCTGGGGATTTAGCTATGAAATTTTATCATTTCATAAGGCTTAATAAAATCCCAAGATAGATTTCCTAGGTCAGATGAGTAGCTGCCCCAAGTCAAGGCAGGCAGTGTTTACCTATAAAGAGGCTGTGTGCACCGGCAAAGGAAGAGGGGGGCAGAAATCCACCCTCTGGAGTTGCTGCCTAGCAGATGTCTGAGAGAGTAAGATTCTAGGAATCAAGCAAAAGTTGAAATCAAGGGACAATGACCAATTAAACACCTTAGGAACTGCCAGAGATTTGTGTATGGAGACATATCAATGACAAATGAGACCAGTGGAATGTGCATTTGCTAGCAGTTTTGTCAGAAAGCTGGTCAGTGTGGCTCATAGACATTATGTCTCCAAACCTTGCTGTCTTCCCTATTATTTTGCATGATCTAGATACTAACTGACACATCCATATTTTTATTTTCTACCCTACATTTTTTTAAATTCCTTCTGCATGACCTGTGGCCAACGAGTTGTCTGAGTGTGGCTAGTTACATCTATGCTGAAACCTGATTGGGCAGAAGACTGTTCACAGCTTTACTCTGTTTGGACGAAACAAGCCAGAGCGTGGTTCCATAGGTTTGCATATTGTGTGTGTGTGTAAGTGTGTGTGTATGTATATTTATATGCTGTAGGGTTGGCTGCAAGCTTTTGATAACAAGTAGAATAATACTGTTTATATGCACATGGGGAAAGACTTGACTATCAGAACTGAGCTCTTCACAACATAATTGCAACTTGCTGAGTGCTGCGGCTCTGGTGAACAATGAAGATATAATCAGTGCACCTATTTGTCCTCCTGGATTCCAGCTGCTAAGGCAATTTCTTTTTTGCAGACCGACAATTTTGCAGTTCTTGTGAAAATCCACCGTTTCTCCCCTGAAATCCTGTGAAATGGAGCTCGCCAGTGGAAACCCTGTGAAAGCAGCCTGGTTCTTACATCGTCTCCATGAAATTAGGCAGATCGCATTTCCAGCACTGCTATCCTGATTGCATGTTTGTTTAAAATGACAGTTGATGTTGTGTATCTCTTTCATTAGGGAGGCTCAACGATCTTGACATTATTAACTAACTGCAGCACTTGCTGCATATAAACACTAATCCACAGAGACAGCTCAGATAGTACTTGAAGAAAAACAAGGCTCTTTGAATGTGAGCAACCAGAAGGATCTTGGCCATATGCAGAATCTGACAGGTGTATTATCAGTCATTCACAAACAAGTCATTTTCCATGAGGCTTAAACACCAAGATTCTGAGAGTAAACGTTGACATCTGGGTTCAAGCACTTGACATGGCCAGATCAGGCGGAGGGGAGACTGGGGGCTGCTGGAGGAGGAAGGAAGCCAGAGTGAGACTGATTGTCTTTCTTTTCTCTTGTTCTTTGAACCCTGGCTGCATTAAGCACCTAATGCCAGATAGTGAATCAGATAAAACAGGGACGATCCCTTTGTTTTCTAGATGTTTTAGTTGCACAGCATGCCGACTGAGGGTACTCCAACAGGGCTCTGCTCCTGCTCCATTCCTGCCTTGCCATCTTCTTGCTCACCTGTTTCCAAGCCAGTACCATTTGTCCCATCCAGTCCTTGGTCTATACACCCCCTCCCCTTAGTCCACCTGTAGCACTTCCTTGAGAAGCTCACAAGCCTGCCAGCTTCTTAGAGTCGATCCGGCATTAGCTCTTTGCCAACCCCGCATGGCCCTTGTGGCTCCACACAGATCTATGTCTGGTACAGATGTCCAGTCCTCAATCCCATTCCTATGTTGGGAATGGAACCAGCAGCAGGGCAGTAATGACTCCTGTAAGAAAAAGGGATGGGTAACAGAGTAAAATTATTTTTAGATCTATCAAAAATGGGGAGCAGTCTTGGAATCTCAAAATCACCACTCTCATCTCCTTTTCTCCCACAGATGTCATTAATTTCACCTTGTTAATCCTTCAGAATGGGCAGTGGGAGAATGGGGAGGATGTTCTTGCCCAGACTAGGGCTCTTCAAACCACCATACGCCACATGGGGGCAGCAGAGAGCGTAGATAAATGCACTAGAGGGGGGCAAGTTTAATCATACACTGACCTCTTTGATGGCCTGAATTGCCTAAAATAGATAGTCCAAAATCAGCATTGGACTAAGAAAGCTCCATTGTAAAGAACTTGTCTATATTATCAGTTCACGCTGGAATAGAAATATTCACTGCCTTATAAGAGGGTGACCCTGTTTTCTGGTTTGCCCGGGAAAATCCCAATTTACATCCAAATTCCTGGGTTAGTTATCAATAGCACCTCCTTCCCTTTCAAATGTATTCTGATTTGGATGGAAAATAATACGATCATCCTACCCAAGTTCCTTGGTGTCTTTAATTGTCCTAAATCCCAGCTGAGCCTAGTTGTGGGAATGGGCAGGGAGGAGCAAAAGTCAAAAAGTTAAGAAAAATTATTTTTGTATCTAAATCTGAAAAGTGAGTTTGGCAAGAAAACAGGCAAACACACACACACACACACACATGAATATATAACTGAAAAAAAAAAGAATATATAACCAAAGCAAGTTTCTGGAGATAGAGAAGTGAGACCAACTAAGAGACTCCAGAAAAGTAAAACTTGGAGAGACCCTCAGACATATTAGTAAGTCAGGGGACAAGACTCTCATCGGCTACTAGTCCGTGTATGGAAAGGGAGTGATCACTGGCAGAGGGTTTGGACGTTACAGTGTTTATTAGTTGGGAAACTTTGATCCTTCTTCCTAGACCCTGTTCCCTTGGGCTCTCTTCAAGGCCCCGATAGCTGAGGACCAGCCAGCCCCCTTGCCAAGGGAGGTGATGGTATGTTCTTGTTTTCCATAGTGCTCTTGTGGGAATTGTTAATTTCTTAAACATAAGCGTTGAGCTGGTGTTTGATCAGACAGGGGAAATCCACCATCTGCCATAGGTTCTTTGTCCTTCTGGAAATTACTGAACTGCAGTATATCAAAACTATACACAAACAAAAATCAATTGCTTGAGAGTCCAACTCTGACCACAAAGTCAATAAGAATGACAAGGATAAATTTGTTCTTCCCTTAAATGCTCTTAGCACAAAAATGGAATGAAACTCAAATGTGGAAATAGGTGTAGAGGAACGTTTGAAGATGCAGGGATGAAGAAGATGGAGGGGAATACCAAGGAGGAAGATATGGTCAAGGAAAGACAGGAAAGAGAACAAGAAAGTAGACATGATGGAAATTACCAGAAGAGAAGCCATGAATCCTCGTCTTCCTCGAAAATTGTATAAGCTCTTGGTATTTTTCTGTAACTTTTTCATGTATGTCAAGGGTAGAACAGGTAATAGAAGCAACTGCTAAAGTTCTGTGGTACTTACTAGAAGATGGGAAGGGGAGACTATAGTCCTATGGAAACGGGTGCAGCATCAGCACATTTAGTCAAAGAAACCATGATGCCGCTGATGATTAAAAAAAGAGTAACGGTAGCTAATTCTTGTTGAGTTCTTAAGATATGTCAGGCATTTTCTGAAGTACATTGTTTATTAATTCATTTAATTTTCCAACTACTGTATGAAATAGGCCCTATTATTTTTCTTATTTTACAAATGGGGAAAATTAGGCACAAAGTGGCCAAGTTAATTGCCCAAGTCATGTAACCAGTGAATGGCAGATTTCAGATTTAAGGAAATCGATTGGGAATGGAGATGGTAGGAAGTTCTTGGCTCCAACCAAGACTCAATGCATGTAGTGAGGACATTTGGGAAAATTTCCAGAGGCTGAATATAGACACAAGGGCAACTTAATCTCATGTATTTATTCAAGAAAGAAAATGCCCATGATTATGAGTGAGGTAAATGAATTTGCAGATCTAAGTCTTCCAAGATATGCTTGTGGCTAATTCAATCTACCCTATTAATATCCACTAACATCATTATATATATGTTTCATAACTGAACTTATTATATAATTACTGTAGCTTTTTTAATAAGTATATTTGCCTGATAGTTTAGCATGGAGGTTGGGGATATGGAGGATAGGTCAGAATTAAGTAATATTTTGTGAAACTAATTATCAGGAGAAGGTTTTTGAAAGACAACATAAATGGTGGGAACTCATATGGGGAAGAATCTCTGCTGTACTGAGTGAGGAAATTCATCCAGGCTCTGGCAACAAAACCACAGAGCAGACCGAGCACAGTGGCTCACGCCTGTAATCCTAGCACTATGGGAGGCTGGGGCGGGAGGATCTTTTGAGCTCAGGAGTTTGAGACCAGCCTGAGCAAAAGCGAGACCCCCTCTCTACTAAAAATACTACTAAAAATAGAAAGAAATTAGCCAAACAATTAAAAATAGAAAAAATTAGCCACGCATGGTGGCGTGTGCCTATAGTCCCAGCTACCAGGGAGACTGAGGCAGAAGGATCGCTTGAGCCCAGGAGTTTGAGGTTGCTGTGAGCTAGGCTGATGCCACGGCACTCTAGCCCAGGCAACAGAGTGAGACTCTGTCTCAAAAAAAAAAAAAAAAAAAAAAAAAAAGACCACAGAACAAAACCAGGGCACCAAGTTGCAGGGACTTTTGTCAAAGTTAAGCTGATCACCCTTATCCTGATTTTCTATTGTCTTTGTTTATTGCATGTAAAGAAATTCTGCTCAAGAATTTCTTCCCTCAAGGAGTATACAATTTAGCTGGGAAGACTGGATCTAAATAGAGGGGTATTTGCTAATATCCATCCCAGGTAGACTGTAGACTCTGCAAGGTTAAGGACTGTATCATCTCAAGCAAAAGGAAATCCAGCTAAAATGGCTTCACCAAGAAGGCATTGATTGTCTCATGGAACAAGTTCCTAGAGAGGGTGTGTCCATGTTGATTAATTGGCTGGTTCAAAGTTACGCCGTAGGATCTACTTCTTTCTGATTGTCTTTCCCCTCATGGTTGCAAGATGGCTGCTGCTGTTCCAGAGGTCACAGATGATGTTGATGTCTAGAGTCAGAAAAGGAAATATCTTTTCTTTTTAAGAATAAGTGAGGCTTTCCAAAAAGTCTTTAAACACATCAATCAAAGCCCAAAGTTGCCTCACACGCCCAGGACTAAATCAATAACTTGCAAAAGCAATGCCAGTTAAACTACTGGCACTGTAGAATGAATCAAGGCAGTGGCACCCAGTTGTACCGGTAGCCATTGTATCATTCACTGCCACATGCCAGTTTCACTTAAACATGTCCTTCATGGAGCAGTAAAAATTACTAATTTCATTAAATCTTGCCCCTTCAGTATGTGTCTTTTTAATATCCTATGTGACAAAGTAAGAGGTACACATAAGGCATTTCTGTTGCTTTCTGAAGGATAGTGGTTGTCTGGTTGTCTCAAAGCAAAATACTTGTGTGATTATTTGAGTTGTAAGCTGAAGTGTTTACTGTTTTCACAGGACACCATTTTTTACTTGAAAGAGCAACAGACAAACTATGATTATTCAGACTTGGGTGTTTGGCAGACATTTTCCCAAAAATGAATGAAGTGAGTCACTTCAAGGAAAACAACTGACAGTGTTTGTTGCCAGTAATAAAATTTGAGCTTTCAAATGAAAATCAGAATTTTGGAAAAACATGTATGCATGTCAGCTTGACAGTTTCCCAGGACTTAAAGACTTTTGTGATGAAATTAATGGTAATGTTAACAAATGTAGTTTTTTGATACTGTTTCAAAGCAAACGAGTCAACATTTGGAAGATCGGCACAATTCAGTGAACCAGTATTTTCCAACTGACCAGGGCATGCTGTTAGAAAACCATGCATGAGCAAATGATCCATGAAAAGAACAAGATAAATCAATAGATTTTAGTGCAATATAACAGGAAAAGTTCATTGACTTGGTTTAAGATTCCACATTGCAACTAAACTGAATTACCACTTGTCAAGCTTCGGAATATCAAAGAAGAATATCCACAATTATCTGAAAAGAAAATACTCCTCTCTCTCTCTCTTTTTAATTACATACCTGTGTAATTAAAGGCAAGATTTTCTTCATATACTTCAACCAAAACAAGTATTGCAACAGATTGAATGGAGAGGCCGTGATGGGGATCCAGCTGTCTTCTATTTAGCCATGCATTAAAGAGATTTACGAAAGTGCAAACCAATGTCACTCATCTAACCAGATTGTTTTGGAACATGCAGTTATTTTTCATTAAAGATATATTATTCATATTAACATGTACTGGGTTTATTATTGTTCTTTTAAAATGAATTTACAAATATTTTAGAAATTTTTCAATTTTAAATTCTAATACAGTAGATCTCATTCGATGTAACCCACATGAGCAAAAGCTCCTTGATTGAGGTCCTCGATTACTCTGAAGAGCGTAAAGGGGCCCTGAGATCAGAAAGCATAGGAGTTGCTGGCTTAAAGAAACAAGACTCCCGCCTGGGTCTGGGAGAGACCCAATCTGCCTTGAAGCACATGCCTGCTCCCTGGGTCCTGAACCAGTTAGGAATTCTGTTAGGACGGAACGATGGGGACTGGTGGCCACCCCGTGCTTGTCACAGACACCGCGTGAGGAATGGAAACTCGAAGTATCAATTAGTCTTTCAAAGACAGAAGACCGTATCTCAAGCAAGGAAACAAGGCCCATAGGTGACGATGGCCCCAACTCCTCCTCCTCTTCCCTCTTTTATCTTAGAAAAGAGAGACTCAGACAATGTATTTATTAGGCAAGGAGAACATGCATCAGCAGAGAAGACAATACACAAAGGGCAGAAAACACACTTGGAAAGGCCATCAAAGTCACTTAGTCTCAAACTTTATTTCTTTTGACATTGAATAATTTTCCATTTTCCTGGGATATACAGTTACACACATGCCTATACATACAACAGTTTTGCACTATACACATATATCTTTCTAAAAGCTACTTTCTAGCGTCTTGACAACCATGAATCTCATTATGGAGCTGAAAGGAAAAAATGCAGCTTAAGCAGGTACAAGTCTCCTCATTAATAGCAACAAATAAAGTGATAATTACAACTGCATGACGTGTCTGCAGATTCTTGAGGCTCCTTTCTATACCGTTACATTTAGATCATTGTCATTTTCTGGACCCGCCAAAACCTCCACACAAGAAAAAGTGGTTTTGCTTCTCAGTCTCCTGGACTGGAACCCAAGCCAGGAACAACGCTTATTAATTTATTAATGTGGTGTCTTCTTTGACTTTGCTTCTCAGGGGTAATGCGTGCTGGGTGCAGACTAGGGACTTAGGACATGTTTGTTCTGTAAATCCCTACGTCAAGGACAGTGGTGACCTGGGGCTACCTCATGCTGCAGGAGGAACGCAGGTATGATACACACCCTGGATGTGACGGAGCACAGCACGGCAGTCAGGTCCCCGGGAGACTGAAGCCCCGCTCCGGGAAGGCTTTCTGAGCTGTCACCCAGGGTCCTTTTGCCCCTGCAACCATCTTGTTCCTGCCCTTTTCCTCCTTGACTCCTCGAGCCTGTGTTTTCTCTCTTCTTCCCTCTCTTGTTCCCCAATCCAGACTGAGATTTTCTTCAGCTTCTCTGGGCTCCTGGCTTTGCAAGTCTAGTTTCTCCTCTTGCCCCTGGTTCCATCTCACTCTCTCTTGCACGTGCCGATCTCTTGACTTGGAATGTCCTCCCCTGGTTTCCTACCTGGAAAATGCCTAAACATTCTTCAAGACCCAGCTCAAAGGTTCCAGTTCTGAGAAGTTTTCCTGGATTCCCCAGGAAGAATGAATTACTTCCTTTTCCCCATAGTTTTTCATTTGCATTTGTCCTACAGCCTTTCTTCAGTGGATCAGGCTTTGCTGGTTCCATGTTTCCCAGACTGCACTGGGAGCTCCTGGGGGCGCAGGCATTGCCTTATTTGTCAGTGGACGTGCAGCACCTAGAGAAGGAATGGTCCATGGTGTGCGCAGCACAAATGCTTGGAATTCAGTGAAAGAATGAGAGTAACATCTTGGGTCTGAATCTCTGGGCCACTTGTCTAGCAAAGTCTTCACTTTCTACACCGTTCACCCCGCTTACGCATTCTCCTTTGTTTCTCTCATTCTTCTTTGCCCTCAACCAGAAGCTTGAGCCTTTCATCCGGTGTTCAGGGAGCCCACTTCTCACCTAGGGCTCAGCTGCTGAATAATTATTATCAATTAGAATACACAGGTATTGTCATTTAGCATAAGTTTTCACAAGACAGTATTCTGTCCATACTAAACAGTTATACGCATGGGTACACTGGATTGAAGATGTTTTTCAAACCATGAATTAATTAACCTACTGACTGGTATGTATGGAGCCCCTATAACATGTCTAGCACCGGCAACATGGGGGTGGAGGGGAGAAGGGGAAGAAATAAGTGAGTTAGGTTTTTATGACGCTGCCGCTATTTGACCCTAGCAAAATTATTTCTGAACTCAAGGAGCTTTTTACGTAGCTGGAGTTGCTTAGTAGACTTATGTTGCAGAGCAGAGGTCAGGAAAGGGTGAATGGAACCCACAGAGGATCACAGAAGGAGGGTAATGTGTGGTTAGGGTCATTAGGAGCCGGGGAGCAGAACTAGCTCTGAGTCCTGAACGGGGGTGACAGTTGTGTGCTGGAGAAGAGCATACCCAAATACCGGAGGACAAGGCAAGCCCTGTGTCTGGGGTGGACGGGCAGAAGCCTAGCGGGGACCTTGTGCTGGGCTGCAGGGAAGCAGAGCTGCCTGCAGGAACCGGGGCAGGTAAGAATACGCCTCCTGGTCCCTTCCGGCTTTGGCCTGGAGATTTAGGGTAGTTCTGCAGAGTCGTGTGTTGTGGAGATTAGATTAAAGTGTTCTAGGCCAGTGTGAGAAGCTCTTTTGCTCGATAAGTTCTCTTTTTAAGATTTTTTTCATCCAGGGATTCTAATTAGCAATGAAGCTATGTTAGACTTATAACTTCCTCTAAAGGATATTTTCTCTAAAGATTGACCAGTTTCACATAAAAGAGGGGTCAAGAATAAGCTCCTCGCTCTGCTTAAAAGTGTGATAGTATCTTCTGAGGCACGTTGCAGCTCTGCTCGGGGCCCCCAGAACGCACTTTTAGCACCGTCGTCTTGGAGAGATGCCTTGGAGCCAGGCTTCCCAAGTCAGAAGGCGTCTGCAGAATGCTGTTTCCTGACTAGGGCTCTGGTCTGGAGGCCTGTGCAGCTCAGATCTCTGTCGCAGAAGTTCATCGTGCCCAGTGTCTCTGAAGAGACAAGAAAGCCTTTCACCTAAACTATTTTTTGTCTGGGGATTTTACATTCATCTCATTGACTGGAAGGGCCGTGACTCCAGCAACGGTCTGCAGTGGGTTATTGGAGGCCACTGGGACAAACTTACAGATCTATAAAACAAACAACAAACAAACCAACCACAAACAACACGGTTGCGTCACATCAGCGGGCAGCATGTTGAAAATCCTTGGATACTCAGACCACATTCTAAAGAGAAAAACGGACTTCACAGTGCGTAATGGACTGTCCGATCTAATCACCACTTATGCCATTGTTTTTATGTGAAAACCCATTTTGAATTTCAAGCCAAGAGCACAGGCATGCGCGTTTTCTCTAGTGCGACCTTGGGAGGGGCAGGGAGCCTTTGCCTTTTCTCTTTACGTGAAGATCCAGCCGTAGGGGTGGACCTGGGGCACGGTAGCCAGGGACAGCCCAGGTTTATGCCTGCTGTCCTTGCTGTCCTTCTGTTTTCAGAAGTTCCCAGTTGGGGCGACACGGTGCAATATCTGCTCACCGGAATGACCCTACTTAGAGCCGCCGCGGGGAGGTGGCGTGTGGGGTCGAGGGGCGAAGCCTGAGGATGTGCGTGTCTGCCCAGGGGCGGGTACCGCGGCGGGGGGCGCGCGGTCTGCTGATTGCAAATCCCCCGGATCTCCTGCGACAGCCAGGACGTGTCTCTAACAAAGGCCTCTGTGACGCGAGGGCTGATTTCCGCTTTAGGGCAAGTTTCCGGAGAGAAGGAGAGGAAGGAGACCAATGGGAAAGCCCCAGAAGCCAGGCCCGATGGGCTTAGTGAGCCTGAGCCTGTGCTGCCGCCCACGCTTCCTCCTTCCGGCGTAAGAGGGGCGGCGGGTTGCATTGGCCGGAAATCCCGGCGCCTGCGGGAAGGAGCAGGCTCCCGAGCCCCCGCGCGGGGGCAGCTGGCTTCGCACCCCGGGCCGACGTGGCCGCGGCTGGAAGGGGCTGCGGCCCCGCCCGCGACGCCAGCTCCTGGGGGCCAGTCAGCGGCGGAACGATCCTGTCACTTCTGCCAGGGATCCCCCTGCTGTCGGTGGGGTTATCATATCAGTAAACCCGCAAAGAATCGCCTGCACCAACGACTCCATTTCCCAGAGAAGCTAATCCCCAAGCAGGGAAAAAAGCGCGAATGAACCACATCAGAAGGCAAAGCAGAAGGCAAATCTCTCCCAGAAAAGTCCAGGCGGCACGTGCCCCTCCATGAGGCGACGACGCGCCAGGGTGCGCGACTCGGGAGAATCTTAGCCGCAGACTGGACTGCAGAAGTAGCGGGTAGCGCGCAGAAGGGAAGAACAGAATCGGCTTTTTACCCTGTGCGCCTCGTAAAGGGAATGATGGAAAGTAAATGACGGGCTTGCAAACGGACGGTTGACGACTGAGCCGAGGCAGGGCGGGGAGAAGCTCGTCAGGACGCAGCGGGCAGGGGCGGGCAGGCGGGGAGGGGCCGAAGGCAGATGACTCGCCACAAAGCCGCGTCGGAGCACACGGCCCCCAGCGGAGCGACGGGTCATCGCAGAACGCGCTTGCGGAGGCTTCCTTCAAAGGAGGAGGCGATGAGGGGACTGTGCTGGAGGCAAAGAAGGTGGAGAGGGAGAGCGACAGTGGCACCAGGGCCCAGCTCCCCGGGAGGCTGACGAGAGCAGCCTTCTCTTCCCTGCCCCCGGGGGCGACATCAGTCACCGGTGCACGGACACGAGGGTCTCTTCTTAGCTGAGGCCGGGGAGGTAGGAGAGGCTGAGGGAGGACGGTTCATTCTTTGTAGCAATTCGCAGGCTCTTGACCCATCCACAAGTATCCTGAACCCTGGAAGTCATAAGAGGGAGTAAGGTTGGGGTCAGGGAGCCCCAGAGACACTCAGGACCCGTGCAAAGGCCTTCAGCTCTGCTCATTCCCTGGACACTTCGGGAAAGCTGGGAGTTCCCATCTGGGGAGTGTTTCAGTGGGAAGGAGGACGCCGCCGAAGCACCACAGAGGCCCGGGCGCCACAGGTGTTCCTAGGGGGAGTGCCCAGTAGTAACCTGTCCACTGGTCTGGGGCAGAATGGGGGATCGGAGGTGAACCATTAGGGCTGGCTTCTCCAAGGAAGGCAGACGCCACCGCATACCGCAGAGCTGCGTGCTTCCCCGGCCCAGGACTCACACAACGAGTGAGCGTGAACCCCTGGATGTGCCAGGCACTATGTGAGGTGCCAGGGGTACGTAAATATTTGTAATTGGTCCCTGCATTTAGGAAGCTTATTGTATAGCAGGGATGACGGATGTACAAATAAATATTTGCAAGGATAATTGCAGTATAATAGAAGAACTGAAAAATGCAGATCTTTTCCTAGAGGGAAAGAGGACAACTAACTCTGCACCGCTACACCTCCTCTGTAACGGTGGGAGGCGTTACAGAGGAGGTGACATAAGATCCGAGTCTTGAAGTGCCAGATGAGGGTGCAGGTGAGGGTGGCAGCAGAGCATACGGGGGGGTGTGCAAAGGCACAGAGGCGGGGAAGGATAAGGACACGTTTGGAAGACGGCAAGACTTGTGTGCACTGTGGCTTTAGAGTAGGGGGTAAGTGCGGGGGCTGAATCTGGAAAATTAGGCTAAGGGTACATTCTGGAGGGTGTTCATGTCATGCTAAAGAGATGGACTTTATCCTATAGGGAAGCCCCCCGAGGATTCTAGCAGAGGGAGGATGTGATGTGGTTTGTGGTTGAAAGCCCTCCCCGGCTGCTTGTGGAGGATTCACTCATAGAGATGCCTGGGGACATCTGTGCGCGGCCAACGGGTACATCTGCCGTGCGGGGTGCGTAGCTGCCTGTGGACGGGTAAAGGCCCGGAGGGAGGAGCATGGGCGGAGCAGAATTGGCAGGGGCTGGCCACGGGGACGAGAGGCACCCACCCCACGTGGGCTCGAGCCCAGCCACACAGTGGGCTGTTTCCTGCCTGCTCTTTAGGCTCAGGTGGTAAAGTCCCCACGCAGAGGCCGTGGGGGCGCAGAGCACGAGGGAGCTACCGGCAGCTCAAAGCATTCACGCTGGCATCTGCCCAGAAACTGCCTGAAGAAGCAGAAAATCAAGAAGCTTTCCAATAGGTTTGAACTTCTGATAAATTAGCCAAGACAACTAAGGTGGTCTCTCTGCTCCCCGCATCACTTAGGCCTGGCATTTGCCCTGATTTAATTTTCATGTTGTGACATTTGCAAAGGACTTTGGGATGGAATCCCCTTGCCCTCCCCCCTCTTATTTAATTGAATGCCATTGATCTGTGGGTCACAGCCCGAGTGTCACTTCCTCAGAAGAACCTTTCTCAGTCCCACATGCTGGCCCTGGCTCTCTGGTTTTGTCTCCTGTCTTTTCAGTAATGCGCCAGCTTTAGATTCTTTCTTATTGTGCCCTCTAATTTCTACTTCAAAACACCTTCCCCCAAGGCTGACGGGCTGTTTAATGATGGACAGAGCCATAAATACACAAATTAAAGCTTTAATGTCAGGACTGAACATGGCTAAGTGTGTTGCTTAAGCTAAAGGCGGTGGTTCATTCTTTGAATTTCAGACATTTGTTATTGGTTTATAAGGCGCCCTCATGCCCCAGGAGAAAGGGCCATCTGACGAAAAGGGAGACAATAGAGATAGTTTTGACTTGGTGGATCTTCCCCATAATCCCTCAAATCCCATTCTATTATTATTCCTGTTTAAGTCACCAAGAGACCCTCTTATCTCTGATAGTGCTGTTACTTCATTGGCGGGAACATGTGCCTCCCTCCCAGTGAACAGAGACCCTCTTTTGCTGGCCGACTCATATCCCCCTTCTTCCTACAAACACGGGTGTGTTGGGGCCAGCAATGTAGCTGACTATAAAGAACACATGTCCTAGCCTACTTTGCACCTGCAGGTAGAGATCTGACACAGTTATGACCAGTAAGATAGCAGTGGAAGTCACTGGGTAGGACTTTTTAAACTGTGTAGGAAAAACCATTAAAAGGGACCAGACTCAGCTGGCACACATGCTTTTTGCATTTCCCACAACCTGAAACTAGGATGTGGTGACTGGAGCAGCAATCTTGCAGCAATCTTGCAACCATGAGGCAAAAGACCAAGTGAATTCTAGGGACCTTTACTTTGGCATCCTTGAGCCAGAAAACCCGTGCTAGTAATTGCCGCCATCTGGATTTCTCATTAAGTGAGAAAAATCAATGCTGATTTTTTTAAGCCACGATATTTTGGGGTTTTGTGTTACATGTAGTAAAACTCAGTCCTGAAATGATACACCTATCATGTTTTGCAAATATTTTGTTGTGTGAGTCAGTCAGTGTTTGTTGAGTGCCTACCGCATATGGCACTGGGTTAGGTACAGTGCCTAGGAGACATCTCTGCGTCAAATGATACGAACATCAGTAAATAAGTGCCTTTGCCTTATGTGGGTCTACAAGACCCTGCCAGATCAAGCTCCCGCCTTCCTCTTTCATGCCACACTTCATTTCATATCATCTCTTCATTTCATACCATCTCTTCCTCTTCCTCTGTAATAAGCTCCAGTTCTGCTGGTCAAATTGGAGGAGCACACCCTTCCTGGGTCAGGGCCTTTGGGTTGTTTGTTCTTTCTGCTCAGATGTGCCTCCCTCCTCTTGCACCTCTCCCCACTTCTCTGCAGGGCTTCTCAAACCTTACCGTAAACACTGCCTCCTCACCCTCACTGCACCTACACAGCAAGCCTATTACTCCTTTTTACCCTACTATTTTTATCTCAGCACTACTTAGAAATTATTCATAGCACTATCACAATGTGAAACTGCTTATTGGTTTACACGGTTTTTACTTATTTATGTATTTTTTATTTCAGCATATTACGGGGGTACAAATGTTTGGGTTACATATACTGCCTTTGCCCCACCTGAGTCAGAGCTTCAAGCATGTCCATCCCCCAGACAGGGCGCACCGCACCCATTAGGTGTGAACATCCCCATCCCCTCCTCCCGCCTCCCATCTGCCTTACACCTGATGAATATTATTACTATATATGCACTTAAGTGTTGATCAGTTAGTACCAATTTGATGGTGAGTACATGTGGGGCTTGTTTTTCCATTCTTGTGATACTTCACTTAGTAGCAAGGGCTCCAGCTCCAACCAGGATAATGCAAGAGGTGCTAGATCACCACTGTTTTTCGTGGCTGAGTAGCACTCATGGTATACATAGACCACATCTTATCAATCCGCTATGTATCGACGGGCACTTGGGTTTACATGTTTTGGTTGGTCTCTCTCCCTGCGTCCTCCACCGTCCCCATCTGAAGACTGCAGATGCTGCCAGGGCAGGGCCGTTTCCATGTCACAGCATCTTATTCACAGGGCGCCTGCACAGATCTTACGTACTATTGACATCAAGAGTGCTCGGTAGGGACAGTCCGTCCTCATTATTCGTGGATTTGTATTTATTAATATTCGTACCCCCAAATTGATACCCACAGAGCTTTTGCAGTTATTCACGGACATGTGCAGAGCTGTGAAATATCTGAGTCGCCCAATGTGCAGAAAGTTCCTAGCCGAGGTGGAACAGGAAGAGGCTCCGCCACCTCGTTTCAGTTCACACCCTTAAATGAGCGTCTTTTTCACAGTCTTTAGTGTCACATTTTTCATGTCTGTGCTCCTTTTAGTGGGCGATTTTGCTGTTTAAAATGGTCCCCGGGCATAGTGATGAAATGCTGTATAGTGATCACATGTGCAAGAAGGCTGCCATGTGCTTTACCAAATACCTATGTTAGATAGATAAGCTTCATCCAGGCGTATGTTACAGTGTTAGTGCTTGCGAGTACAATGCTAATGCATCAACAATTTATATTAAATAAGCTGTCTCTAAACAGAAACACACATAAAACGAGGTTACGTATTGATCAGTGGTCAAAAATGTTGTGACCAAGGGCTGGCAGGAACCCAGCCCTGTGCTTCCCCCTAGGAGCAAGGCACAGGGGAGGGCGCGGATCCCGGCCTCCCAGCCCAGGCACAGCCAGGCTGCGTTCACTCTGCTGTACGTCTGGCTGACCTCCCCTCGGTTGTTTACTGCGGATGGAGGCAAGTTTCTCTAAGTCCCACAGCACCATCCTGCAGGAGGACTGCAGTGAGTGCCTGAGAATTCACAAGGTGCCCCGAGGTGGCGATGTTTTTGGAAAGGGAAGTAAGAGCCGGCGCCTCTCTGTGCCCGCCTGAGTCAGATGATTACTGAGAAGGAGAATGACAGAGGAAAATAAAAAGGAAATGGGCTGACAGCCTGCAGAGTGGTATTTCAACTCCAACACAAAACATTCAGTAGTAATTATAGAATAACCTTCATTGAAATGCAAATCAGCCTGTAATTAAGATAAGGGACCTACCATTTGCCAGCATTTTTTGTTGTTTCTTTTATTTTTTAAATTTTTTGGGGTGACAATTATGGTTTTTCAGACATTCCTCTGTTTTACTGATGAGTAGTCATTACGTTTATGGATTGTGTTGTGAGTGCAATATTTGGATAACTGCAGAATAGAAATTAGTGTCACTTACTTTCAGCTGCCCCCAGCAAGAGGAAAAAAATGTGTGCAGCACATAATGTTGACATAAGCAAAACTTCCTAAGTGGCACGGCCCTGGACGACATCAGATAATGTGCTGTCCCAGATCACCAGGAGCCTGAGACAAATGCATTGAGTCCAGAATTACAGGAGGAAACAAATAGCTTTCTTGATGACTTCTAGCAGAGTCGCTGAGCCCTTGCAAAGCGTCCATGGTTGCGCCAAGTGCTTTTCCTTGGTAGAAAATGGGCAGAATCAAGGGTACAATTTTTAGACATCTTCTCAGTAGGATCTTCATAAAGGAAAGATGTTGACCTAACCATGGCCCGCATGTGAGTTTGTGACACAGGATAAGTCTCTTAACCTCGCTTGCCATGTTAATATTGACCGCCTCACTGTCATTTGCTGTTTACTCTGGTTGACTAACATTCTTGATTAGAGAAAGACGGATCCCTGAGGTAGACTAAAAACAAAAGGGCTATTTTCCAGGTAAGCATTCATTCATTCATTCAGCAAACATTATCTATCTATCTATCTATCTATCTATTGTCTATCTCTCTAATCTTTTTTTAAGCATCTACTAGTGCCAGAACTATTCTAGGTGCTTAGGGGTTCAGCATCTAGATTCAACAGTGAACAAACGGGTATAAACCTAAAGCAAACCATCCAGCACATACTGTGGACTCTTCCGCAGCCACACCTGAGCCCTATTTCGGAACCTCACCCTGACGCCTGGTCCAGCTGCCCCTACCAGTCCCTGCTGCCGCTTTTCCTTAACTCTTTGATGCAGCTTGGGATGGAAACTTCCTTTTCAGATAGAAAGTATTGGAAACAGAAGGTTTCAGAGCAGATGAAAATCCAGCAAGTTCGATTTATTCCTTTGATCAGCAAGGGGGTTGTTTTAACAGTTTATTAGCCATCACTTAATTCAAGTTTTTTCCCCCCGAAATATACAGAATCAACTAGAACTCCCCAAGACACTGTTCTTTTCCCGTGGTCTGTCAGGAAGTCTGTGTGCTGTCCTTCATCGTTTAGGAAGTGGTTAGGCAGCTGCTTCCTTCGTTGTTTTTTGTTTTGTGTTTTTAATTGTGCTTTGAAAGGATGTGGTTTGTGTCTAGACGTCTTTGTTGGACTGGAGAGGCTGGGACAATTAGCTGGTAAAGGAGCACAGCCCAATTCAGATTGCATATGGCAGGCCTGACACTCCTCACACAGGTTTGTCATCTCCTGTCCTAACTTGTCTGCTGCCACCTTCCTCCTCAACATTGAGAGGATTTCACAGAAACATCACGCACTTTAAATTAACACACCTTGCCTGAAAGGCCATTCCGGGGCTTCCTTGGACTCTCTTTATCTCTATTGTTATCTGTTTGTCTGGCTGTGGATGTTTCCTAGGGAACCTCAGATGCCCTTGATAGAGTTTACACACTGCTACCTAAGACTGAAATGTGTTTGATGGATTAACTGAGGAACTTACAAAACTTGAATGTCTTTTTTTCCTAAAGTGTCTAACTTTGTATCCTCTGGGGCGATTGTTAACTTCAAAAGCCATTTCAAGGTTCAATAAAACTAATGGAGGTGAGCTGGGCTTAGTAGAGCATTCCGATTCCTGTTCTCACCGTTCTTACCATCTGCAAGATGAGCTTGCTAGCAATTCCGCGGTCTCCATGGGTAATGTAAACTCATCCTTCATTTTAACTCCACTGACACCTCCTCCGGGGAGCCTTCTCTAATCTCCCGTCAGAATACTGGAATTAATTAGATGTTCCTCCATCCATGCTCTCTAGAAGACAGACACCGCCCCCTTCCATGGTGCTATTTGAATGATCCCTGTTTCTTGAGATGGAAAATGGATCTTAAAATTGTCGCACCTTGCCATTTAGGGAATTGTGTGCAGCTTCAACATTCTAAGGTGGAAGCTTGGGTTTGTCCTGTGATGCTTCCTTTTAACTGGAAGAAATCACCTGTTTAAGTACTGTCTTCATGCAGCCTTGAGGCAGGTATCACCCATTGTTTTTAAGAAGTCTTGAACTGGGGCAAATAATCTAAATTCAGATACTTCAGACTTAGACGTTAAATATTCTGTTTAATAATTAAATAAGGCTGACTTCATATATATATTCGGAAAGAATATTATGAAGTTAGTGGGATTTTGATTCCTCTGGTGGGGGCCAGAGATTTGGGATGGGTGATATAAATGCAAGGGAAGGAGGACAAGTGGAAGTGACTTTTGTCCTGGTGGTCAGTGAGCCCTGATTTCGCAGCAAAAAGGTAGAGAAGAGAGATGACCGTTCAGGGCACCTTTAGAGAGACTGGCCAGTGGATTCTGGGAGCGTTATTTATCACAGTCTAATTTTAATGTCCCCTGTAATTCTTGTAGTTTCTTTTTTCCCAAAATTCAGTCATGTTTTAAAAATATTACAGCTCTGCATTAGCTGTGCTTAGAGCCGTAAGTGGAGTTATTTATGGCTACAGCTTAGGGGAAAGGACACAGAGGAGGGTTGAGGCACCATGGAGAAGCATCCATGAGAAATCTGAGGTAATGGGCAGAGAAACTGAAAGCAACGAATTGGAGAAAAGCTGCTGAATGACAATGAAGATGGATTTCTGCAATGTTTCAGGACTCCTGCTTGGGGAAGGGACCAGATTTCTTGCAATTGTGCAGAGGAGGGCTCAGTACAATAATTTGGTTCTACACTTTGATACCCACCTGCCTTTGGAGGTTTGGGGAGAGAATTTCTTCATTCCTACTGTTCTCTGGCTTCTAACCAGTTACGGATGATCCAAGGATCCACATGAAGGTCAAAATACAGCTTTATTACTAGTAAATTTGGATTACAGAATACAGGCAAACTCTGTTATTTTAAATCTTGGGACCTGAAGGATCCTGGCATGGACCATCAAGTTGTAGCAGGATGAAGTAGAAATAAACATACAATCGCTTTTCAGATACCTGCAATATACATTGTCTTAGTTCACTTTATGTTGCTGTAACAGAATGCCACAGACTAGGTAGTTTATAATAAACAGAAATTTATTTGACTCATGGTTCTGGAGGCTGAAAAGTCCAAGAGCATGGTGCCGGCATCTGGTATGGGCCTTTGTGCTACATCATCCCATGGTGGAAGGCGGAAGGGCAAGAGAAGGTGAGCGTGAGAGAGCAAGAGGGTTAAACTTGCTTTTGTAACAAAGCCACTCTGGAGAAAACTTAAGCCCCACCTTCTAACACAGTTGCACAGGGGATTAAGTTTCCAACACATGAACTTTGGGAGACACATCCAAACCACAGCAGATACTGATAGCATTTCTGGGGTTTGTTGCATATACTCAGATTGTTGGGAAGTACTCAATTTCAGCTGGAGAACAGTGAAAACATATATACGTACTTGCCATCTGAGTTCACAGACCCCCTGAATTCTATCCTTGGACTCCTTAGAGGTCGATGGACCCCAGATAAAGAAGTTTTTCCCTGGTAGAAACTAGAAATAAATTAGAAAAACATCAATAAGCATTATTTTAGGGACAAAGGAGACTGTAAGTTCCCAGATACCTTGACTACGCCTGTGGGGGCATCTCCCTGGGAGACTAAGGTCAAATAAGGTGGGGAGGGCGTCTCCCTGGCCCCAGGGCCCTGCTGTTCCCTTTGCCTTGTCCAGGTCTCACCGACTGGGGTTCTTTTGCCGTCTTCACAGGCTCTGCAAGGCCTCTGCGTCCTCCCACAGCTGGCCTCATTCTGAATTTCACATTGTTCCTAAGTGAGAAAAGCTCATTTAGTTTCTCCTCACTCTCTCCTGAAGGGAAAGCAAAACAAACACACAAAAAATGACAGATATCTTTCCAGACGCCTACAAATTCATCTCTTTCCAGGACATTTTATTTTCACTTTTGACAGCAATCAGGAGACTTGGTCATCCCTCTCCCACAGATGGTTCGTTAGGGATGGGGAAGGAACAGCCATGACACCCACTGTCCTCACTCATCGTCTGCTCTGGTGAAAACCGCAGGGCAAGGAAAGTAGTCAGAAAAGCACATAATTGTCAGCAAGGGCTTTTTATTGACCTTCTTGACAAACACAGTGGGGGGATAAAAAGCTCTTTCTGTGACGTTTTTGTCATCTTAGTCAATTTAGCTGTACTATACAGGACAGAGACTATAAATATCATCATGAACCCCTTAGCTGACTACCTACTGTGTGCACATATATACAGCACCATATATAGTGTAGGGTGCTATGTTGGCTGTAAAGAAGAATTCAATGATCTATTGGCTACAGACCCTTCAGAGGATGGAGGATCACAGATACTGTGATGGTTAATTTTACGTATAAACTTCTCTGGGTCCCAGTGCCCGGCCATGTGGTCAAACATTATTCTGGATGTTTTCTGTGAGGGTGTTTTTGAATGAGACTAACATCTAAATCAGTAGACATTGAGTAAAGTAGATTACCCTCCATAATGTGGGTGAGTCTCATCCAATCATGTGAAGGCCTGCAAGGATCAGAAGGCAGACTTGCCTCAGCAAGAGGGAATTCTGCCAGCAGACAGCCTTTGAACTGGAATTGGAACACTGGCTCCTCCGTGCATCTCCTCTGTGCATCTGGCCTACCCTGCAGATTTTGGACTGCCCAGCCTCCATAATTATGCAAGCCAATTCCTTGAAATAAATCTTTCTCTATTTGTATAACACATTCTATTGGTTCTGTTTCTCTGGGGAATCATGACTAATACAGATATCTTACATCTTTCTCTTCCATCTGTTTTGTTACTTTTAGGGCATCTTCCCCCCTGGGAAGTTGTCTATGATCAGGCTCTTCCATAGTAGCATGGTTCTCTATTTCCTTAGGGACTTGGTAAAGAAATTCATCTATATGTTTAATAGCAGCCTTGGATTTCTGCAAAGAGAGTCCAAACTTGCAGGAATAATCTTTGACTTAAGCAAAATAATAAGCAAAAGGAAAATGATTACAGAATACTTAAAGAATTTCTTTCATCCTCACATATTGAGGGGTAAAGTGTGATTTTCTCATCTGACAGTACAATCATTATAATCCCTGGCTACAGAGAAGGGGCTAACTCCCCCATATGTCTAGTTCAGGATTTGGAAGAAAGGAAGACCACCTAGTAGACAGGCTTTGGTTCTGATGGTTTCCTGCTGTTCCTACTCCATATGTCCTCCTGAAAATACTAATCCTAATCCATGACTTCAGTTGCCAGTGACCTGCTGAGGACTCTTATGACCCAACTCTGAGCTCCATGTACCTACAGTAGCTTTATATCTCCTCTTGGATGTCACATAGCATCTTAACATGTGCAAATCTACATTATCTTTGTTGCAAATGCAAAATCTTGTTTCCTTCTTGTGTTCTCTGTCTCAATGGCATGCTCTACTTAACCAGTTGTTTAAGCTGGAAACCTGGGCTCATTAATATAGCTCAAATTTCCCTCTTCTGCTCCTTTCCTTTTCAATTGTTTCAGTGCAGTTCTTCATCTACTCAGGGCTGGATTACTATAGTATCCTCTTCTTTCCTTCACTTTACCTTCCACTCTGCTGACCTGATGACCTTTCCAATGTGCAAATTGGTGTCCATCCATTTAAAATCCCATAATGGCTTTCTATCAGTTTCAGGATAATATTTAAACTTCAGCATGGTCTATTATTTATCAATTGCTGCTTAGCAAATAACACCAAAACCTAGCAGCTTAAAGCACAAGAATGCTTAGAATGGTTTCTAAGCATCAAGAATCTGGGAGTGGCTTGAGTGGGTGATCTGTCTCAGGGTCTCTAGTCTGTACTCAAGCTGTTGCCCTGTGCTGCAGTCTCTGAGGGCTTAACTGGCTACAGGATCTACTTTCAGGCTCAGTCACATTAGTATTAACAGGAGTCTTCCATTTCTTACTATATGGGTCTCTCCATTGGGGTGCACTTCCCTCAAAATCAGTAATGAGGGGAAGAGAAAGAGAGAGAGAGCTCAAGATGGAAATCTCAGTCCTTTATAACCTAATCTTGGACATGACCTGCCATCACTTCTGCCATACAGACCACTATTGGTCATACAGACCAACCTTGGCAGAATGCAGGAGGGGACCACATAAATGTCTGAGTGCCACAATGTGGGGATCATTGTGGGGACATCTTGGAGTCTGGTTACCTTACAGGGCACTTAGCAACTTTCAAAGCTCTTGCAACTTCCCCAGCTTCATTTCCTCCTGCACAGCACTGAGTTCCATCATCACTATTAACTACTTCCTTGCACTCTGGACTTGAGCCACACTAAACTTCCAATGAATTGTGTCTTTCGAAACTCCCTGTCATCACATACTGTTCCCTGTTCCTGAAAAATCCTTTCTAGCCTCTTTATTTTTCCCAAATAGCTCTGTCTTGTCTTCTATAACTCTTCACCACCAAAAACCTCCCCTGACATTCTTTTTCCCCAACTTTAGGTCTTTCTCTGTGCTTCCATAGTAGTACTCCAATTCACCTCCATCGTGCTACTTTAAATTTTATTATAATTATTGGTTTATGAGTCTCCTACACTCTGTTATGATGTTCCTGAGTGCAGAGATAGTGGATTATTTATCACCTATTTTATTCCCAATGTCAAAGTGCTGGAACACAATAGGAGTTTAATAAATGTGTGATGAATGAGTGAATAAATGAATGCAGAGTTTACTGCAGAGTATGAATTTTAGGCAGGAAGGAACACAAGCTTTTCTGTCAAATTTTATTCTATCTCACAGTTTTGTGGGTCAGGAATATGGGAAGTCTTCTCTTAGTAATTCTGCTATGTGTGGCATTAAGTGAAGTCACTTAGTGGTATTTGGCTCGTGGGTAAACTTGTCTGGAAAGTTAGACGGTTTCACTCATGACTGGCACCTCATGAACCAAATCTAAAAGATTGGACTCATCTGGGAGTACCCCGGTGGGGCCTCACCAGAATAGTAATTCAGGGGTAGTCAGCCTTCTTGTATGGCCGTTAAGGGCTCCCAAAGGGAGTGTTTCAAGAAAGCAAGGCAGAAAATTCAAGGCTTCTTCGGGCCTAGCCTTGGAAGCAGCACTTACGTGGCATTTTATTAGTTCAAGCAAGTCACAGAGCCAGCTGATATCCAAGGAGAGGAGGCTACAAAGTCATGAGTAGCAGATGCCATGGCTTATTGGGAAGACAACCTTGGAGATTAGCTCCCACAACTTTAATCAACTATTGTCATATTTTGCCTATGTTCAGTTTCTCCACTATTATTCTGAATGTGTGATTTTCAAATATTTCCCTCTTTTCTTTATGAAAAAGAAGATGAAATGTGGGTCTATTATTGTACATTTAGGTGGATGGGTAGCTGGATGAAAATTATATCCCTAGAATGTTTAACATAAGTAGATGTCCACCTTAAGGGAAGTCTATACTCATAGCAGAGGGCTCTGTTCTTCAATTGCAACATTTCAGTAGATAATTTGATAAAGATTCCCAACTGCAATGGAATCCCTTTTCTAAGGGTGCTTTGGAGGTGTGTAGGGTTATTTTTGATTATCACAATGACAATCAAATGTTGTCACTAGTATTTAATTTTATCCTGCAATATGTTGGAAAGTCCCATACAACAAAGAATTTTCATGTCCAAAATTTCATTAGCACTCCTGTTGAGAAAAACTGAACACATAGAGATATGAATCTCCTATTTGCAAATGTCACAACCTAATATGATTATGATAAGAGAGAACTGGCTCAATAGCAGATTATGTAGAAAAAAATAGAGATTTTAGTTGGATGCAAGAGCCAACACCATGATATGTCTGCCAAAAATTGCTGTTATCTTATGCTATATTAATAGAAACTTCAGTCCAGAACACAGAAAGCTATATTAATAGAAATTTCTGTTCACTATGTACTTGTCAGTGCTCTCTTGAAGTTTTATGGTCATTTTTGGGCACCTGGTTTTAAAAGTGGCATAGATAAATCAAAGAATGGCCCACAGGAGGACAGAAAGTCTAGAAGCCATGGCTTATCAGTAGAAATTGTGAAAGCTATCTTCAAATATTTGAAATATTGTGTGGTAGAAGGATTAGGTGTATCCTCTGAGAATCTAGAAAGTACAATTAGATAAATGAAGGAAGATTTTTCTAACAATTAAAACAGTTTGTCAAAAAATGGAGTGTTTTTCCTTGAGTGATAATTAACCCTGCTCAGGAATAATGGAGAATGGACAGCCCTGGCCCACAGGGTGATTTTGAATTAACTGAGTATTATGAAGGGGACTCCCACAGGGAGTGAGGCCTCTAAGTTACTTTTCATTATTATTATTATTTTGTGATTAATGGACTCATATTCATAAAATACTCATGGATGCCACCTCGCCATGCTTCTAGAATAATGCCTCAGCACTTAATACATTTCTCTAGCTTTGCAACCCCAAGAAATCCCTTAAGCTATCTAAGATTTGTGTCTTCAGTTGCAACGTAAGAAATCGTAGTGCCTGACATATCTGCCTAGCAGGATAGCTATGATAAGCAAATTACATACGGTTTTAAACTGTAAAGTATATGAAAATATAAGAAATTATTATTTTGTTTTCCACAAAAAACTGTGGACTGTCAATATATATTCCTATGACTGTCTTATGTCTGAGAGAAATGTTTTAAAATTCTTTTTAAAAGCCATTCTAATGACTTGTAATTGTTTTCCAGCTTTCTGATAAGGCATGAAGGTCTTTAGTAGCTGTCAACAATGTGTCATGTGGAGTGATTTAATTAGCACTTACTGTTCTCTTATTGGTTAGCCTTTATCTGGTCCCATACAAAGTCCAACTTTTGAACCAAGGAAGGAGACAAGAAAGGGTGACGGGAGTTATGTTAGATAAGCTTTTACTTAAATGATGTTTATTTGTGGAAAAAATGCTATCGTTATTTTTGAAAACACATTATATTACTAAATGTGTATTGGCATCTACTCTTTTACTTTGAGATGGCTCCAGTTTTTGAAATATCCCCAATCCCCCTGCTTGTTATAAGAAATCATCAAAAGGAGAAAGAACACGTCCACAGAAGCTGACTTTTGTTGTTTATAAGGGATACAAGGTAGACAAATCAGCCTCAAGAAGTCCTTCTAAATTCTAAGACAGAAAACCAAATTACTGTTCATTTAATGTTTAATTAAATTGATTACTGCTAGTACGCTGGTTTTAGGTTGAATTTATGGTACACTAATGTTAGAGTTTTATGCGTTCTATGTACACTTTATAGCACATTGGGGTCTCTCATATAATCAATATGTACAATACACTTATGCCTGTTTTATGTGAGTTAGAGCACAATTTTACTATTTTAAATGATTATAGAAGTTTATAGGTATATTTCTCCCCTTATATCATGTTGTTAGTGATGTCTATGATTTATTTGATGGCAATTTCTTGATGTGGAACACGATTCCCACTTACGACAATCTTCCTGCAGGGAAAATTCTATTTGGTTCATAACAACACAATTTAGTGTGAGATTTCTAGAAATGCAGTTACAAAATAAGGAAACGATATGCATTTTCACTAGAGGTACATAGCTGGGGTTTTTTGTTTTTATTTTTTTAACTGGAAACTAAATGTAAAGCTGATATTTCTTCACAACGGAACTGCAAATAAGCACCATGGAAGAAAAAGTGATTACTGACCTCCTGGTGGACCTTACCAGTGTCGGTCTTCAGTGGCGTTCCATTCAGAGCCATTCCTTCCTCTACCCTCTGCAAGTGTCCCCACAACAAATAATAGAGCCGAAAGGAATTTTCAAAAGCATCCGTCCCAGCCAACCCTGTGCAAACAGAAGAGAACACGGAGGTCGGAGCACTCACAGGAGCGAGTTTCCTGGGCTGCGGAGCTGGGAAGGGCAGGTGCCAGATTTGAACTCAGATCTGAATGCAAGCCCAGGATGATTTTTACTTATCACATTTCTCCTTACCACTGTGGTGAAATTGTTGCTGAAGCAAGCAGGTGACACTATTTCTATCTGATACTAAATCCCTGCTATAGAAATGCCTCCAAGTCTTCCCTTTTCCAGGTGTCCGAGTGTAATCAATAGTCTTCAGTCATATCAGATAAAGTCGGGGAAGTTCTAAACCTCTGCCTGGAAAAGGGGAATGACATTTGAGGTGTCAGAGGAAAATCAGTTTGACTGATTCCCGCACCTCTAAGGTGTGCCCCTTGTGATAAGGACCCTTTATTCCCTCTGACCCTTCTGGGCCCCAGGCCTCCCGCACCCAGATGAACTGGTTACTGTGTACTCAATTTATGTTCCGTCGGCCAATATCCTTCAGCAAGAGTAGCAGCAACCTTGATTTGCTTTTCCCTTTTACAGTTACGTTGCTGGAAGAGGTAGATGGAACATTTAATTTGGTATTAAATCCTATTCTGGGGCATCTTCCCCTGTGGCAAAGGTGATGTGGATGGTTTGCATTTATGATTTTGCTCATTTCAACTCATTTTTATGCCCAGGGAAAGTTTCTGCTCAAGCTTTTCTTGCTTCTCTTGTGGTTTTATTTCTGATTTCA
The DNA here is from genome assembly GCF_000956105.1 of Propithecus coquereli. Lineage (NCBI taxonomy): Eukaryota > Metazoa > Chordata > Mammalia > Primates > Indriidae > Propithecus > Propithecus coquereli. The sequence continues at coordinate 1,436,796 of NW_012145967.1, forward strand.
TGTGGACGATTTCATAGAGTGAAATAGTCTGCTTTTTCTTTGTATTCAGACTACCGTTTTCCGTTAGAAGTGTCGACCACAACCTTGTTTCTGCACACATGCGCAAAAAGGGCAGAGAATTTGAATAGCGAGAACGGCCCTGCTCTTGAGGGGCGTAGTCTGTGTCGGAGACAGCCATGACAGGGACACTTCACATCCACGAGTTTCTGCCATCCAGTGTGCCTCCCAGGGAAAGAGGGTCATCTTAGCTCTTCTTTTCCTTTTTGCATTCTTATCTCTGATTCCAAGGTGGATGCCTCAGTGGAGGCTCTACTTCTTTTCCCCTTTATCCTTGAATCACTGTCAGCAGGATCCATACTCAGCTTGTTCTGTGCTTTCTTGTGTCAGAGCCAGAATGCACTGGAAACTGTTGTCATCTCCCATGCTGGGGTCTCTCAAAGCTGCAAGGTCTTGCTGAAGGGCTGCCAGCCCCCAGACCTGCCAACAATCCCAGCTTTCCAATACCCCATGGTGTTCCCAATGGGGCTTTCTCTGCTCGGAAATGCCCTTTGCTCTCTGTTTCTTCTTAAGGTGGGCCTCTCTTTTCAGCGCTTGGCCCAAATTCCATTCTCCACAAACAGTAGAAAAGCTTGCCCTCTATTTCCTCCTCCCACCCAAGCATTGACCACGTTAGCCTTGTCATCTTTTTTCTTAGCCTCTGCCTAGTGTTTTATGTCCCAGTGCGTCCTTGGTCAGGAGCAGCATGTGTGTGTGTGTGTGTGCGTGTGTGTGTGAACTGCATAGGGAGAAAACAAAGAAGGCATAACGGTGGGGGTGCAGGGCAAGGGAGGCTTCTGGGGAGACCTTGGGCCTCACTTGCTTCCTCTTGCCCCTTCTGGGCTTTCTCGATCACTGTATTTCCAGGCTGATACTTGCATGTGTCGTAGAGCCCGATGGAATCCAGAACTCTTTGTGTCTGAAGATGTCTTTGTTCCTCCTGTTGATGAAAGAAAAGGAATAAAAAGGAGAGAAAAAACACCGTTAAAACTGCTACTCCTCTACAGAGCCAAGGCTACTGAAGACAAAAAGGATTGTGCAAAATAAATTGCAAAAGAGAAACAAGGAAAGAAAAACCACAGTTGTTCTCTATGCCTAGTCTATTTCTACAGTTCCACTGTTAATGAATATTCAATCTTTTTTACTAGTAGCCCAGCACACTGTTAACCAGGAATCAGTCCTCTAAATATACATGGATTTTTCCAGGCTGGAGCTCTCCAGTTTTGTACCGCTGGGATACAATCCCCAAGATCCTCAGGGAAGAGACGCTGTACGTGCTTCCGGCATCGAGCGCTAGATGGAGCCTGCGCTATGCACAAATCCAGCCCCTAGGGTCCTGGGGTAGCCGGTGAAGCCTTTAGCTGGAGGGCAGCATTTTTAAAGAGTGGTACTTGGTTAAGAGAATCCGTGTCTCCTCCAGTTAGGCCAGAAGCCCAGCTGCTCTTGCAGGTGCTCAAAAACTCTCAGTTTGTAGATTGACAGTATCCTTACACGCACACATCCACACACACACTCTCACACACTACCTTGACCAACTATTTATTGGAGGAATGGATATACGCCTGGGTCCCTCCAGGCATCTCTGCAGTAGCTGGAAGCTCCACATTGGGCTTCATGCACACGCAGCTCCAGTGTAATTAGCTGTCTAACTGCTCACCCACACTGAGCCCATGTGTGCGTTACTAATTATGATTTATTTAAAACCCCTCTATTTGCCATTCTTTGTTCCAGGGAGGGATTTGATTTGAAAGCTGTTCTGAATAGTAGGTTTTCCTTTCCTCTGCATTATTTGGATGTTTTCTCCCAGTTTCAAAATCTAGGCAGCTTCTATACCTAATTCCTAGCGTGCTGACCTGCTACTTGCTACCTCTCTCTCTAACAACACAAGGTACAAAGACAGGCGTGGCTGCAGTGTCTAGAAAGAAGTAACTAGCACATCAAGTGTCGTGTCAACAGATCTGCTGACCCCCAAGTCTGTGTTTCTAACACAGACATTATACCCAAGCTTCAAACCCATACATACAATTGCTTACTGCACGTCTCCACTAGCCCTACACAGGCAGTTCCAACGCAACATGTGCAAAACTGGACCCCAAACCATAGCCCTAACCCTCTTGTCCCTCTGTGCCTCACTTTGTCTAGGGTAGAAGCCTGAGGATCCTCAAATCCCTCTCTTCCCCCACTCCCAATCTCCACCTTCAAGTTTGATGGGTTTCGCCTCCTCCCATCTCTCTACCTGTTGTGCTTTCTCTGTTCCCCCTGCTGCTGTTTAAACCAACCCCCCTCGAGCATGGCCGGGGACTCCCCTGGCCTTCCCCTGCCCAGTCTTGAGACTCATGTTCCATCCACACATGGCCAGGCTGATCTTCCTAACATGCCATGTGCTCATGTCCCTCGCCTATTTAAAAGCCCTCAAAGACCCCTAGAATGCCTTGCAGACCTCTCCTGAGGAGCCTCATCTCCGAGGTGGCTCCCACCCCACCTGTCACGGTAGGTCCTTCAGGCCGTGCTGCCATGCCCTCATGGGCCTGCAGAGACTTTACTCCTCCTCTGCGCCTGATGGGCCCCGTTTCCTGTTCCTCGACTCAAGCCGTGCCTGATCCCCACAGTAAATAACATCTCCTTTGTGTTGCAGCAGTCCTAGGGCACGTTTCCACCAGAGCCCTTGTCACAAGTCCTTGCAATTATCTCTGCTTGTCCCCATCCCCCTACCCCTGCCCCTGAGACTGCAGCACCATGAGGCCTGCGCTGTGCTACTCACCCCCACAGGGATCCCCAGTGCCTAGCTCCGTACCGAATAGTAGCTCTGTAAATGATGAATGAACAGAAACCACGCTAGCAAGAGCACTACAGTGGCGGCTCCTCCTCAAATGCCAGCTGGGGTGACTGGTGTTTGCATGTTTAATTGTGTGTGTGTGTGTGTGTGTGTGTGTGTG
>NW_012145967.1:1439817-1452163 GCF_000956105.1 Propithecus coquereli
AGAAGCCTGAGGATCCTCAAATCCCTCTCTTCCCCCACTCCCAATCTCCACCTTCAAGTTTGATGGGTTTCGCCTCCTCCCATCTCTCTACCTGTCGTGCTTTCGCTGTTCCCCCTGCTGCTGTTTAAACCAACCCCCCTCGAGCATGGCCGGGGACTCCCCTGGCCTTCCTCTGCCCAGTCTTGAGACTCATGGTCCATCCACACGTGGCCAGGCTGATCTTCCTAACACGCCAGGTGCTCATGTCCCTCGCCTATTTAAAAGCCCTCAAAGACCCCTAGAATGCCTTACGGACCTCTCCTGAGGAGCCTCATCTCCGAGGTGGCTCCCACCCCACCTATCACTGTAGGTCCTTCAGGCCGTGCTGCCATGCCCTCATGGGCCTGCAGAGACTTTACTCCTCCTCTGCGCCTGAATGGGCCCTGTTTCCTGTTCCTCGACTCAAGCCGTGCCTGATCCCCACAGTGAATAACATCTCCTTTGTGTTGCAGCAGTCCTAGGGCACGTTTCCACCAGGGCCCTTGTCACAAGTCCTTGCAATTGTCTCTGCTCATCCCCATCCCCCTACCCCTGCCCCTGAGACTGCAGCACCATGAGGCCTGCACTGTGCTACTCACCCCCACAGGGATCCCCAGTGCCTAGCTCCGTACCAAATAGTAGCTCCGTAAATGATGAATGAACAGAAACCACGCTAGCAAGAACACTGCAGTGGCGGCTGCTCCTCAAATGCCAGCTGGGGTGACTGGTGTTTGCATGTTTAATTGTGTGTGTGTGTGTGTGTGTGTGTGTGTGTGTGTGTGTGACACATACAGAGAGAGAGAGAGAGAGAGAGAGAGAGAGAGAAACAGACGACAGAGCTATTTCTAGGGCTCACAGCAGGTTCTCAATTTTCCCCCTTTTAGTTAATTATTATCTAAATGAAGACCCGCAGGGCACATGGCATTTTGCTTGAAGCCTGGGGGAGGCTACCTACAAAGTGAAATATTCATAAAGTATACAGATGTCATATACAACAAATTCATGCCCTGAAGGTGGGAGGAATATTGAGGAAGAGAGACTAGAGAAAGCGGAGAACTGCTAATTAGAGAGTGGTAATCCTGAGCCCTGGATTCTAGACAGACCTTAACTATTCACCCGCCTGTGAGTTCTAATCAGTGACAGGGAGGGGCAGAGAGGGACAGAGAAGGAACAGAGGTGCTATGAAATGTCCCTTTTAGCTCTGGAATCGTTGATGCTAAGACTGGAATGTGGGTGTAGTATTTCCTGAGTGCGGTAGACTCGGGGAAGTGCTGCCCACGCTTCTAGAACTGGCTGCCCAGCTGAGGCCCGCAGCTCTCACTCTGCCCTTCAGGGTCTGTCTCACCTGCAGCCCACATCTGGCGGCTGAGCCAGGTGGAGACGGAGAGGCCCTGCCACCCCAGCCTGATGACGGGAGATGTGACTGACGGGCGCTGGCCACCCCAAGCTCCCTGCTGGCTGGCTGAGACTTTCTCAGGGCTGCATCATGGTGGGCTTCTCCCTCTTCCCAATCCTTTTTCTCTCCTTTCTTTTCACAGGTGTTGAGCCCTGACTATATATTGTACCCCAAATGCCATCTCAGAGTCTGGCTTAGAGAATCCAATCTCTCATGGTGCTAACCTACGATGGTCCTAAGATGTGGTCTGAGATGAGTTTGGGACTGGATCACTCCTTGCCTGGCCAGAGGACCCCTTCCCCAGAGAAAGGTGGACTACAGGAAGCCCAGGCACAGGGTGGGGGCCAGCGGTTGAAATGCACTGGTGGTGTACTTACAAGAGAGAAGGCACTAGTGGGCACAAAATGTCAGGCATTTGAAAGGTACGGAGAAAATATTATAAGGATGAGGCATTGGATGGCTATTGCTAAGGATTATTGATGCTCTACAGAGAAAAAATAAACAGCTGAGAATTACAGGCAATTGAAAACCCAGTGTGAAAGCCAGAGGGTATCTTTGGTTGCAGACAAAGAAACTCAAGCAGAGGAGCTGAGAACTAAGCCCAGGACATGTTGGGCAGTGTCACTGAGCTTTAATGGCTTGGTTGAATACGCAACTGAAGCAGGTTTGTTATGCCAAAGACAAGGCCATGGGATCCTGCCTGACCCATCAGGGGCCTGGCATGACAAAGATTGGAAGATTGGGGACTAGGAGGTGTGGGGTCAGAGCATGTGAACAGGCATGGGGAAGGCACCATGTGTGAAGATCTTCATGTCACATGATAATCATGGAAGAAATAATCCCCCAGGGAAGGGCACTAGAAAACCACAAAAACAAAATAACCCAGCAGGTCGACATTAGCCATGGACATCTGAATGGCATGACCATGGTGACAACAGTGGAGATCAACTATAGGTCCAACCACATGGACTCCCACCCACCAAGACTGATTTATGTCTTGTTCAATTTGCTAGCATCAGAGACTAAGGCTGAAATTCCAAAATGGCATAATTCCTCAAAGAGTCCCACTGGATCCTTGAAGGCCAGTTGGTTATGTTAGGACTTTTCCATCCTGAAAGAGCCTGGGTTTCATTTTCACAGGAGTAGACATATATTTTAGGTGTGAGTTTGCCTTTCTGACCCTCAGGTCTCAGCCAGCACTACTATCAGAAATCACATGAAACATTTGGTTCACTAACTCTGAATCCCAAGTTTCTTTGTGTCCGATCAGGGAGCCCAGTTTACAGTCAAGGAGGTATGGGAGTGGTCCCTTGACCAGCGATCCATTAGACATAGCCTACGCCACACTACTCAGCTTCCGTTGAACTGACAGAACACTAGGGCTCCCTAAAGGGATCTGTGACACTCCAGTTTGGAGGCAATATTATATAAAGACAGGGTGCTGTCCTCAACGATGCAATACACTCACTGAATCAAAACCCTTTCACGTGGCACTGTGCCCTGAACAAAAAACAAACACACAAACACATGAGTCCAGGAACCAAGGGGTGGAAACAGGATTGACCCCACACACACCACCCAGGACACCCCTAATGGCCCACTGGGGAATATTATACAACTCTGGGCTCTGTAGTGTTAGGGGTCCCGGGCCCTCTAAAGAGTACACTTTCACCAGGGAACACAGCCAGATGCCCATTGAATTATAAGCTGTGGCTGTGGCCAGGGCACTTTGGGAATGTTGTGTTTATGGATGAATGGACAAGAAGAGGAGTCACCAGCCTGGCCTAAGTAAGAGATCCTGGTAATCAGGAATGGGTAGAGCTGCCAAACCCAGTGGGGCCAGGGAGCCATATATATGGTATTTCCTGTTACTGCCTTATATAATTGTGAGTGAACATGGACAGGTCCAGCACCCCAGCCCCAAGAATGACTTGGTGACCAGAAGCTCAGGACCTCTTGGATTAAAGTAACATCGTTAGCTAAGCCATTGTGGCCAGCAGGGAGGTGCTAGCTCAGAGTGGGGGCAATTAGACCGAGTAGTGGAGGGTGCAGACAACGAGCATCAATTATGCCCCGAGACTGACAGGCTGTGGTTGGTCCTAACAGCTTCCCATTCTAAGTTTCTCTTCTGGAAGACGGACCCACCAAAACCTGGAGACGTTACTTCCTGAATGCATATGGAGAAATGGGTCTAAGTGGCCAAGCGGTAGACTGTGGAAGATATGGAGATGTGCCACTCAGGTCCCCTTCAGGGAAGGACTTCATGCCCATATGTGGGGCAGGCATCTCCCTGTTCTCAGATCCTTAGCGTTGACCTCAACTGAAGGAGTGGCCTTGCCAGAGGTCACGTCCTTTCTGAGGCAGCCTAGATTTGGTGGCTGAGCAAGGTGCCATGTTGGCCAGACACTACTCGCTTGGAGTTCTCTGTGGGTTGGCTAAGGTTTGTCCAGTCTGCATCCCTCTTCCTCCTTCTCCCTCTGCCCAGTCCTCCTTCTTCCCTTCCATCTCCAGTTCTTGGTCCCTAATGGACATCTTGCATACCATACCCTGCCTCTCAGTTTGCCTCCAGAGACTCCTCCTGCAGCACCGTCCATAGCACGAGTCTTCCAGCCTCTGGCTTGGATGCTTCCAGGTCCTTATGCTGAGCATCCATTGGTCAGTATTGAGATTCTGGAGTTGAAGGCCTCCTGGTAGACCTCTTCTCTAGCTCCAGCTCAGTTCTGAAACATAATGAATAGAAATCCGGAGCAGAAAACTTTCTATCTTTAGTTTCAAAGTGAAAATGTCCCATTAATCTTGACCACACATCTGACTCTTGGTCACAAATTCATTTCTTCTCATAGGTTCACTGTGGTCCTTTCAGGGAATTGAAACTCAATTTAGCAAAGGAAGCTTTAATCTTGTGTTCCTATGATTGGAGCAGAAAATAGAAGAGAAACTTCTGTTCAAGACCAAGTAGACAACAACCCAGAAGCCTGGCTGGCAGAAAAGGGTGAATCAGGGTAAATGTACATGTTTGAAAATGACAGTTTGGGGAGAACAGCAGACCCAGTTAATGTGATGGTCTAGATCCACTCGACCACTTCTGCCACTGCTCCCCCAGGCTGTAGCCACTTTGCAGAGGAAGCTCCTGGGCCTGGGTCTGACTGACCAACACACAGAGACTCTGGCTTCTCCAGTGGGACGTGGAGGGACCTGGTCACAGGACTTGGAAGGACAGAGAAGTAGAGCTCTCTGAGGGCAATTGTGAGCAGTAAAAATGGAAGATGCAAAGGACACAGGAGATATGTTGTTTAGTCTTTTTCTTCCCAATGGGTTGTTCTTAGATGCGGTAGTTCTCTGTGGCCTCACAGGATACTGTGAAGCTGTGGCCATCTTATTAACACATGGCTTTCGACCCTCCTTTCCTTCCCTGTTTCTCTTTCTTTCCCTCTCATCTCATTTCCTAAGGTTTCACCTTCCTCCTTCCCCTTATTAAGGCTGATCACACGAGCTCAACTCCAGTTTTCCAGTGAACCTAGGCTAAGGCAGTAACTAATGCCCCTGAGTTCTTGCTGAGTGGCAGGCATCGAATGCTAGATAGACATGACATCATTTCTTTTCCATAATGACACCATGAAGTGGGTACTATTATTATCTCCACCTTACAGATGAAGAAAGTGAAACACAAAGGATTTAGGTGACTTGCCCGAGGTCTCCATGCTAGTACATCTTAGACCCAAAAGTGAGATCAGACATTCTGGCTCCAGAATGTATGCTCCTGCCTCTTTATAGTGGCCACCATCGGAGCATCAGATGAGATTTTCATGCTTCACATACCATATGGACGGGTACCTCAGAAAGTCCTTGCTGGCGAATAAAGGAGAGGTGTGATTTCTTTCTGAAATGAGACTCAACACCCTCTGTATTGAAAGACCACCGTTTGTTGAGTTTCCATTATCATTGCAGACCGGATTTGAAAATGAATCTATTCATAGATTCTTTTTTTGTTCTTGCAGTTTGATTGTTGATTGTCAGTTCCGCCTGATGAGGAGGCTCTCAGAGAGCAGGGGCCTTTCTCTTTCCTCTCTTACATATACAACATTTGCACCAGGTGTTGATAAGCTCTCCTATCCACTGACGTTCTAACTCAAAACATCGGAATGAAGCTTGTGGTGGGGTGTGTAGCTTTGAGTGTAATTTTGGGAGAACTGTGAGCCTGGTGAGGAGAAACAGACAGCCTGATAGAAATGAAAGGCTCCCGAACATGGCTCCACGAACCACTAACATGCTGTTCCCACAGGGATCCGTGGACACACTTGAAGTTCATGAGTAGTCAGTCCACTGACTGACTGCACTCCACTGTCTGCATTTATTTTTTGTCAGGGGAAAATATATACATTTCATCAGCTTCTAAAAAATATTATTATTATGGAAATAAATCTGAACTTTAAGCCTTGGTATTACTTTTTTTCTGTGTACCCTGTGTAAATCATTTAACAATTGGGGTTTTAATTTCCTTATATGGAAATAGGACACTAGCACTTTCTAATGGCCAAGGTTGTCGTGAAGATCAGATAAGATGAAAATGGCTATAGAGGAATGTGGTAATCATTAAAGCATCTTACCAATGTGTGGTAGGTGTTCATTGTCATTCCCCAACTTCTAAACCTGAGATTGTAGGGTACAGAAGGGAGAGACTCTAACAGTGACTAAACGCATATGTCTTAGGTTTGGGTCATCCAAAAGTTGACCCTGAGACAAGGATTCGAGTGTAGGTAGTTAGGCTGGGATGTGGATGTCAGGATGCGCTGGTGGAGGCGTGTTTGGGTGAGACGGGAAAGGGGGAGGGGAGCGTATCAATGTGCAATAATGAGTGGGTGCTTCTGTGAGCAACTGGGACTCAGGCCCTGTGTGGAGAACATGTCTTCCAGGTGTCTCACGCGGGGGTCAGGCATGCTCCTGCACCAGAGAAGCGCTCAGGCAGTCACAGGTGCTTGCCCTTGGAGGCCATCTTCCTGCTCTAGAGTGGCAAGTGCCAGGAGGAAGTATGGGTGGGGCATCCACGGCTGACAGCATCTGCTGCAGCAAATTGTAAGCTAGACACAGTCACGTGCATTATCTGTATTAAATTCTAAGTCAACGGTTCCCAAATATAGCTTCTCACTAGAATTAACTGGGAAATGTAAAAAAAGAAAATCAGATTTTGCGGACCCATATTTGGGAAATTTTAATTCAGAATGTCTAGAGCAAGGTCTGAGAATTGACATTTTTCAAAGGCTCTCCAGATAACTCTGATGATCAGTCAATTTGGGAATCACGGCATTTAAAACTCTTTCGATGTAGGCATTGTAAGGAAAGCGAGACTTGATGTGTTCGGGATTTTACGCAATATTACATCTAGATGGTGGCGGAAGCAGGATTCCAACACAGTACCCTCCTCTTTACCTCAGTGTCCCACTGAGTCCTCTGGGACCTCTCTCTCGTGCAGAGGCTGGCACTGCATCTCTTGAACCCCATGGGGGAGGGTGGAACAAGTACCTGATGAAATATAGAGTCTTAACCTCTCTTTCTGGAGTCATGTGTACCGCCTACCAAGAGGATGATGCTTCTGAATGGTCTTGCAAACACGCTCTTTTCTCATCTTTTCTGCTGCTGTGGCCAGATTCTCAACATCCTGAGCCTGGATTACTGAAATGTCCTCCAAGCTGCTCATCTCCCTGCTTGCTCTAGTCCTGTGGCTCACGGCAACACAGCCTTTATCACGCCACTCTCTCTCTTAGAAATCTGCAAGGTTCCCCACCCCTGATCTGTGAAATGGAGTCAAACACTCTTGATGGGATACGAAGTCCTGCATGACGATCCAATTCCATTCTTACTTCTCCAGGCTTCGTCTTGTACCTCTCATGTGACGTATTAGTTGGCATCCAGGCAGAACAGAATCCTCTCTAGGTATTTGAACAGAGAAAATTTAAAACAAGAAATTGATTATTAGATAGCTGTTGCAGGACTGAAAATATGAAAAGGGGACATCGAGGTATTACAAAGGTCATAACCACAGGAAGGAGCTACCGATCCTAAAGCTAAGGGGATCAAAGGATGGAGATTGGGATCATTAGAAGCTGGAAGCTTCGAGAAGGAGTCTGTGGGGATGAGGCCCAGATCCCCGAGGAGATATTCCACAGCTGCTGGTAACTCGGGAGTTCAGGGTAGGGGTCTTTCAGGGAAGGTTCCTGTACCTCTGAGGAGGAGGGGGCTACTTAGCTTCTGCTGGACCTCAGAAATTTAGAGAAAGCCCCTGCTGGAAGTGGGCTTAGATCTCTGATGGGGGCAGCTGCCCTGCTGGGGCTTGTGCTTGTACCAGGGGGCACAACTGGGCAGGGAGTCAAAGGATCCTAGAGACTGGGCCAGTTGTGGCTGCCGGGGTGAAGAGCCACTGTTGGCGCAACGCTGGCAGGACAATAAGCCAACAGGAAGGGGCAAATCCCACATTCCCTCGTCTCCCAGTCTCTCTCTAGTGGCAATTGCTCGTGGGACCTAACAGGTGGCAAGCTGACAAAGGAAATAAGCAATCTGCACATCCCCAGCCTCAGCCCACGCAGCTGCATGTGGAAGCATGATTTGGAGCTGAGCTACAACAGCTTAATAAGTGGCATGACGCCTGAAGTGTTAGTTACCAAAGATGCTTAGCCCTTATACACCTCAGCTCTTTGGCTAATGCTCTTGTTGGAATTTTCTTCCCATCCACAGGTGGTTTAACCCATGACAGCACTCAAATGTCTCCTCTTTGTGAAGTCTTTCATGTCTCCTCCTATTTCCAACCCCTCAAGCTGGAAAAATCACATTTTTCTTACCTGTTTTCCCCTACCATTCATGCGTCCATAACGCAATAATCACATTATATTATAATTATTAATATTAATACCTGCTTGAAGGCTGTATCTTCTGCTTGACCATGAACCCTTCAAGGGAAAGATGTTGCTTTATTTATCGTGCTGTCTCTGATAGTTCAAGAAGTGTGCATCGAATGGCAAAAGACCAGATGTATGAGTGAAGACATGAGCACGGGGGCTGGTGCAGATCACTTGCCTGCAGAACACTGGGCCGAAGGAGTCCTCAAAAGCAAGAGAGGTTGATGGGTCTTGCCCTCCTTCCCTGTCAATCATATTAGCTACTGTAAAACATGGAAACAAGAAAATAAAACAAACTCTGTTTTTAGGATTGTTTTAGAATTTAGAAATACCCTTAGATTTCTATGTCCATAACGTTTTGGCCCAAAGAAAATCAAGAACTGGACAGATGTTTGGACCGTTCAGCACAACTTGCTTCTGTGTTTCCCTCTGCTTTACTACCCTTCTCTTATTTCTGCAGAACCTTGACTGTTTTCCCCTAGCAATTAATTCCTGCTGAGGTCCTCAGTGGAATTGGTTTGAGGTTCCGGATTGTCTTTATTTCAACAGGAATTCCCCAGTGCTGGCAGTCCTTCCAGAATCTGAGGTCTGTATTGCTAATGGTGAAATTTTAGGTATTTTTTTTTTTTTTTTTACAAGGGGCTGTGATTGAAGATGTTTTTGGAAACCTTCTTATTCATACTTGTGTTCCTAAAACTCATTTAAATTCAGATCGAACACATGCTTATTCTAAGCATTCTATTAAGCACTTTTGCTTTCATTATATCATCCAATGTAATCTTCACAGCGACTCTGAGGTAGGTATTATGATCCCATATTTATGCCTCAGGAAACTGGGGATCAGCGAGATCAAATGACATGCCTGTGAGTGACAGGACTGGAACTGGAATCCAGGTCTATTGACTCTATTCTCACTGCTCCTTTCCCATGAATTCTGCATATGGGCAGTCTCAGCTCAAAAATTGGCTTTGGTTTCCCATAGAGTCTGAGATTGTTTTTTTAATTTCAGAATATTACAAGGGTACCAATGTATTGGTTACATGGATTGCTTTCGTACTGCTTGAATCAAAGTTAAAAGTGTGCCCATCACCCAGGTATGTACACTGTACGCATTAGGTATGATTTCACTCATCCTCTCCTTCCCCCTTCCACCTGCATGATTTCCATTGAGTTTTACTTCCATCTGTGCACATGAGTGCTGATCAGTTAGTTCCAATTTAGTAGCAAGTACCTGTGGTGTTTCTTTTTCTATTCTTTAGATATTTTACTTAGGAGAATGGTCTCCAGTTCCATCCAGATTGTTGCAAAAGGCATTAATCCATTTTTTATGGCTGAATAGTGCTCCATGGTATGCATATACCACATTTTATTAACCTACTCATGAATTGATGGGCACTTGGGTTGATTCCACATCTTTGCTATTGTGAATTGTGCTGCAGTAAACGTTCTAGTACAGGTGTCTTTTTGATAAAATGCCTTTTTTTCCTTTGGGTAATGATAGTTTTACTTTCAGTTCTTTGAGGAATCTCCATACTGTTTTCCATAGAGGTTGCACTAGTTTACAGTCCCACCACCAGTATATAAGTGTTCCTATCTCTCTGCATCCACCATCCACACCAGCCTCTGTCGTATTAGGACTTTTTGATAAAAGCCATTCTCACTGGGGTTAGGTGATATCTCATTGTGGTTTTGATTTGCATTTCTCTGATAATTAGTGATGTTGAGCAATTTTTCATATGTTTAAAGGCCATTAGTCTATCTTCTTTTGAAAAGCTTCTGTTCATATTTTTTCCCACTTTTTAACGGGGTTGTTTGATTTTTTTCTTGCTGATTTGCTTGAGTTCTTTGTAGATTCTGGTTATTAGCCCTTTATCAGATGTATAGTATGCAAATATTTTCTCCCATTCTGTAGGTTTTCTATTTGCTGTGCTTATTGTTTCCCTGGCTGTGCAGAAGTTTTTTAATTTAATCAAGTCTCATTTATTTATTTTTGTTGTTGCTGTGATTGCCACTGGGGTCTTCTTCATAAATTCTTTGCCTAGGCTGATATCTAGAAGAGTTTTCCAATGTTTTCTTCTAGAATTCTTTTGGTTTCATGTCTTAGATTTAAGTCTGTGATCTATCTTAAATTAATTTTTGTGAGTGGTGTGAGATGTGGATCCTGTTTTAATCTTCTACATGTGGCTATCCAATTTTCCAGCACCATTTATTGAATAGGGATTCTTTTCCCCAGTGTATATTGCTGTCTACTTTGTTAAAGATCAGACGGCAATATGTGGATGGTTTTGTAACTGGGTTCTCTGTTCTGCTCCATTGGTCTACGTCTCTATTTTTGTGCTAGTGCATACTGTTTTGGTTACTAAGGCCTAGTAGCATAGCTTAAAGTCTAGTTATGTGATGCCTCCAGAATTGTCATTTTTGCTTAAGGTTGCTTTGATTGTTCAGGCTATTTTCTGGTTCCAAACGAAGTGCAGAATTATTTTTTTCTAGATCTGTGAAAAATGACATTTGTACTTTGATGGCAATTGCATTGAATCTGTAACTCACTTCAGGTAGTATGAACATTTTAACAGTGTTGATTCTGCCAATCCATGACATGTTTTTCCATTTGTTTACATCATCTACAATTTCTTTCCTCAGTGATATGCAGTTCTCTCTTTAGAGATCTTTTACTTCCTTGGTTAAGTATATTCCTAGGTATTTTATTTTCTTTGTAGCTATTGTAAAAGTTATTGAGTCTTTGATTTGGTTCTCGGCTTGACCATTGTTGGTGTATAGGAATGCTACTGATTTGTGTACATTGATTTTGTAACCTGCAACCTTGCTGAATTCATTTATCAGTTCCAAGAGACTCTTGGAAGAATCTTTTGCATTTTCTAGATATAAGATCATATCATCAGCAAAGAGCCATAGTTTTACCTCCTCTTTCACCATTTGGATAACCTTGATTTCCTTCTCTTGCCTGATTGCTCTGGACAAGACTTCCAGCACTATGTTGAATAGCAGTGGTAACAGTAGGCACCCTTGTCTTCCACCAATCTTTTGATTCTCAGTTCTGAGTGGGGATGCTTTCAACTTTTCCCCATTCACTATGATGTTGGCTGTGGGCTTGTTATATATGGCTTTTATCATTTTGAGTTATGTTCCATCTATGCCTGTTTTGTTAAGAGTTTTTATCACAAAAGGGTGCTGACTTTTGTTAAATACTTTTTCTGTATCTATTGAGATGATCATATGATCTTTGTTTTTGCTTCTGTTTATGTGGTGAATCACATTTATAGATTTACATATGTTGAACCATCCTTGCATCCCTGGGTTGAAGCCCACTTGGTTGTGGTGGATTATTGTTTTCCGGTGCTGCTGAATTCGGTTTGCTAGAATTTTACTGAGGATTTTTGTGTCTATATTCATGAGGGATATTGTGCTATAGTTTTCTTTTTTTGTTGTGTCCTTTCCTGGATTTGATATCAAAGTGATACTGCCTTCATAGAATGAGTTGGGGAGGATTCCTTCCTTCTTTATGTTATGAAATAATTTCTGAAGTATGGGTACCAATTCTTCTAGTAGGTCTGATAAAATTTGCCTGTGAAACCATTGGTCTGGGACTTTTTTTGTTGGAAGATTTTTTATTGCTCCTTAAATTTCATTGCTCATACTTGGTCTGTTTAGGAGTTCCACTTCTTCCTGATTGAGCCTTGGGAGGTTGTGTGTTTCCAGGAATTTGTTCATTTCCTCAAAATTTTCAAGTTTATGTGCATATAAATTTTTATGAAAAGTGAGGTTTTGTTGTTTCTCTTGTATTCACAGATGATATTTTGTATTTCTGTGGTATCAGTTGTAATATCTCCTTTTTCATTTCTGATTGAGCTTATTTGGGTCCTTTCTTTTCTCTTTCTGGTTAATCTAGCAAGAGGTTTACCAATTTTGTTTATCTTTTCAAACAACCAACTTTTTGTTTCATTAATCTTGTGTAATTTTTTTTTTTAATTATTTCATTTAGTTCTTCTCTGACCTTAGTTATTTCTTTTTTCTGCTGGCTTTG
>NW_012145967.1:1452213-1458765 GCF_000956105.1 Propithecus coquereli
TTTTTAATTATTTCATTTAGTTCTTCTCTGACCTTAGTTATTTCTTTTTTCTGCTGGCTTTGGGTTTGGTTTGCTTTTCCTTTTCTAGTTCCTTCAGACTATTAATTAGATTTTCGATTTGTGATCTTTCTGTCTTTTCAATGTATTTAAAGGTATAAAGTTTCCCTTTAGGACAGCTTTTTCTAAATCCCACAGATTTTGATAACTGATATACCCTTTGTCATTTAGTTTGAGGAATCTTTTGATTTCCACCTTAATTTCCTCCTTGACCCAATAATCATTCAACAGTACATTGTTTAGTTTCCACAACTTTGTGTAGAATTGAGTGTTTCTGTTGCACTCAATTTCTAATTTTATTCTGATATGGTCTGAGAAGATACATGGTATGATTTCTATTTCTTAAAATTTGTTGAGACATGTTTTGTGTCTTAAGATGTAATCTTAGAGAATGTTCCATGTGCTGATGAGAAGAATGTATATTCAGTAGTTTTGGGATAGAATGTTCTGTAAATGTCTGTTAGGCCCATTTACTCTAGAGTCCTGTTTAAATCCAGTGTTTCTTTATCTATTTTCTGCTTGGAGGATCTGTCTAATTATGTTCGTGGGGTGTTGAAATCCCCAGCAACTACGATGTTGCTGTTTATCTCTGTTTAGATCTAGTAGGGTTTGTTTTATGAATCTGGACACACCTGTGTAGGTGCATAAATATTTGGGATTGTCATTTCTTCTTGACAAATTACTCCCTTTTCCATTATATAATGGCCCTCATTGTTTTTCTTTACTATTGTTGATTTGAAGTCTATGTTATCTGATATGAGAATGACTATACTTACTGTCCTTTAATTTCCATTTCCACGGAATATTTTTGCCCATTCCTTCACCTTGAGTCTGAATGAATCCCTGCGGGTTAGATGTGTTTCCTGGAGACAGCAGATATTTGGCTTGTATTTTTTTTTATCCAATCAACCAGCCTATGTCTCATGAGTGGGCAATTCAAGCCGTTCATGTTTATTGAAAGGATTGATAAGTGGGATGCTTTTCTGTTCATCCTGTTGAGTAGAACCTTGTTGCTTTGTTTTACCTCTTGAGCCATTATTTTATACGGGCTCTGACATTTAGCTTTTGGCTAATTTTACACTGGTGGGTTTCTTTTGTGCTGATCGATGTATAATGCAGATCTGAGTACTTCCTGCAGGGCAGGTCTGGTCTTGATAAATTCCCTTAGTGTTTACTTGTCTTAAAAAGTCTTTATTCTTTCCTCATATAAGAAACTTAGTTTTGTAGAATACAAAATTCTAGGTTGGCCATTATTCTGTTTAAGAAGGCTAAAGATGTTGTCCCAATCCCTTCTGGCTTGTAAGGTCTCAGTTGAGAAGTCTGCAGTTAGCCTAATGGGTTTTTCTTTGTAGGTTACCTGATGTTTTCATCTTATGGCTCTCAGAAGTTCCACCTTCATGTTAACTTTGGCCAGTCTGATTACTATGTGTTGTGGTGTTTGACTCTTTGCAATGAATCTCCCAGGTGTCCTTTGAGCTTCTTCTACCTGGATATCTAAATTTCTAGCAAGACCAGGGAAGTTTTCCTCTATTATTCCCTCAAACAGTTTTTCCAACCCTTGTGTGATTTCTTCTTCACTCTCATGGATGCCTATAATTCTTATGTTTGGACTCTTTACATAATCTTATATTTCTTGTAGGCTTTGTTCTTTCCTCTTAATTCTCTGTTCTTTATCTTTTACTTACTTGTTTAATTTGAAGGTGGTGTCTTCATGCTCTGAGGTTCTTTCTTCTGCCTGGTCTAGTCTACTCTTAAGACTTTCCACTGTGTCTTACATTTCCTTGAATGAATTTTTCATTTCCAGAAGTTCTATTTGATTTTTTTCAATAATTTGATTTCTTTAGTGAATTTTTTGTTGATTTCCTGATTTTTTTTTGTGGTTTCTTTGTGTTTGTTAGTTTTCCATTTTCTTTTGTATTTCATTGAGCTTACTTACAACTCATATTTGGAATTCCTTATCTGTCATTTCAATATTCTGATTTTGGTTGGTATCCATTGGTAGAGAGCTGATGTTCCCTTCTGGGGGTGACCTTTTGCTCTGATTCTTCATACTTCTGGAGTTCTTTCACTGATTCTTTCTCATCTGGACCTTCTTGTGTTTGGATTTTCTTTTGTTTACATAATGTCACACCCAGTTTAATCTCTGAGATAGGAGGTGGTGCTTGTGGGTGAGAATCAACCACACCCTGTATGATTGAGTCAGAAAATGGTGTAAAGGGCATGCAAATTGACTTCCCTGTCAGTAGGTGGTGCTTTCTGGAAGGAACAAGCTATAAAATTGATTTTGGATCCTTTGACAAGCTCTAATCTCTCAGGAGGAGACTTGATGCCTGAGGTGGTGGGTGGGCCCTGGAACTTCAGGTGACTCCTAATTCTCTGCCATAGCAGAGGCAGGCGGGGGAGTGCAGCTGGACAGGGTGAGTTTTCCCTGTGGCCCCACAAAAGCTGGGATGGTATCTGTTTCAGTAGGGGTCAAAGATCTGCTCCAAGCTTCTGGGCAAAGCCACCAGGGAGGGGCTGAAGTGGCCCCACCCAGCCAGAAAGTCTGCTTGTGGAGGCAGGGCCATCTGAGGTTCATAGTCTAGTAGTCTGGAGGAGTCCTGGCTCATCTCCTCCCTCCCTTGTTCTGAGGTTTTCCGTTCCAGTGTCTGCCGGCAGGCAGGAGCTCAAGCCAGCTGGGTTCTCCCATAACTGTGATTCAGGCTGGGAAGTTTCCTGCCAAGGATCCCAGCCTGAGCTGAGAGTGTGGCCCTCCTGTGGGAAGGGGGTGCCCTGTGAGCACGTTGCAGCTAGGACACACACTGCACTCTCTCTCCTGATTTGCCCACGAGGGCTCCCTTTCCTCCAGAAACTAATTCACAAATCTCCCTCCCTGCCCTGAGCAATGCAATTGAGACCTGGGGGCACAGAATCTGGCCTTTGGGTCTGTCCCCAGGTCCCCAAAGATCAATCCCCGACCATGCCAGGGAGAAGAGCAATGGTCCTGAATTGCCTGTGGGGTGCCCAAGGAGGATCCATGTCCCTCCACCTTGGGGTGTGCCCCTGATGGAGTCACTGGGCAAGCAGCACCAGGGAGAGCTGACGGGCAGGGAGCTCATAGTCTGAGCACCTCTCAGTCTGCTGCAGGACCCCAAGAGGAAAGGTCTGAGCCCAACTCTCTGTGGAAGGCTCAGTGTGGTGGCTCAATTGTCTCTCTTGGCAGTCATAGGTGGGAGATGGGAAAGGGAGTAAAACAGTCTAGATGGAGGAAAACTACCACTCTGGTCATGCCCATCTCTCCCTTTGGGAGGTCACCTGTCCAGAATGTGCAGGCATTGGAGTCACACAGGTCACCTGGGACCCACTGGACCTCTGTGGCTCCTGTAGTCTGGGCCAGAGTTGGAAAATGTCTATGTGGGAACAAGTGAGACAAAGCCTGAGGAGTTGAAGCCCCCTGGGGAGGACAAAGGCACACGGTGGGTAAAGAAGTAATATGGTGCCCGGTTTGGGTCTGTGGGGCAGGAAGTGCCCCAGTGGGGGCTGGGAGCCTGCTGCCCTATCCACAAGAAGCTCCCAGTTCACTAGCGGCAGCAGCCTCTGGGCTTGTGTGTGCAGAAGGTCTCTCCAGCAGTTTTTGAACCCACTGTCCATCAGAGATGTCAGGGGGAGGGAAAAAAAACACTCCACCTAACCTTGTCACTGGACTCCACACCTCTCAGGGGTTGATCTCTGCTGATACCTTGCTCCTTCCTGTTCTGCTTTGCAACTTCTTCCTGTAGAAGCTCTGGTCAGAGTCAGGGATTTGAAAGTATCATGATGAAAGGGAATTTTGACTCAGTATCCAGACAGAAACCCTGATGCGAAGGAATGACCAAGTCCCTGTGGAGAAGCACTTTCTTTTTCCAGAGAGTAAGGATCTTTGGATATATATTTTTCCAAAACATCAGCCCCAGGTGATGCATGAATCTCCTCCTCTGAGGGAGAAATTATTTGGAGGTGTGTGGTACAGTAACGAGAAACCAGAGGCTTTTCCAGGGTCTCTTGACTTTCCAAATGCTGGACTTTCTTGGTTGTGAAATTAGAGATTTGGGTGACATGATCTCCAAGTCTCCCTTCAGCTCTAAGATAGAATGAACACCCCCTGTTTTGGAACTGGGCCTGTTTTATCTTCAAGGTCAAGGCCCCTGCTGAGTCTTTAAGCACTGTCAAAAGATGATGAAGTGTCAAAAGGGTTGGGAACCTTGAAGCTCTGGTTTAAAAATTAGCTTTTCTTGGGTAGGAGCCTCAACTGCTAGTTTATGGTCTGGAGGGAGATGAATTAGTAGGTCTCAGGCCCCAGCATGGACACATGTTCCCAGCATAAACTTTAGTGATCTCAGTCAACCGCTCACAACATATCAATACACATTAACCTAATCATCGCTTGCTCAGCATTTGGAACTCGTCTTGAGCTGCCATGGTGAAATGCTAAATAATTCATTACGCTCTCTTTTCCTGCTATTGTTGCCTTGAACAGCTCTTGACTCTGCCCTTTGCTGCCGCTCCCCAGAGCTCGTGTGAATTATGGTGTGGGGAGGAAGACATTTGAGGCTCTGAGGCTCTGAGGATACCTGTCCCCAAGGGACGCAGACAAACATAGTCATGGTTTCTATGGCACCCTGAGACCCCAAACTGCCGAGCTTCCCACTTCTCTTATCGTAACATTAAGAGCCGCCTTGTAGTTCACCCGAGGACATGTTCCAGGGAAATCATAGAATATTTATTAGCGTTATTACATTTTCTCCGGCACCTTTCATCCCAAAGGATCCCAAATGCTTTGCTGACAAAATATCCAGGGAAGTTTTATCCATTGCTAAAATCGAGCCACTGTTCCTCACTTTTTCTCTCTCCACACCCCTTCCGTTTGCCTTGCCCCATCCATGTCCACCTGATTATTACGACTCTGCATAGCTTAACAGATAACACTCAAATGCCTTAACCGGGTTGTATGTTTCCTGTGGCAGCTGTACCCAATGACCACAAACCTGGTGGTAGAAAACAACACACATTTATTCTCTTACAGTTACAGAGGCCAGAAATCCTAACTGGGTTTCTCTGGGCTGAAGCCAAGGTGTGGGCCAGGCTGTGCTCCCTCCAGAGGCTCTGGGGGGCAATCCCTTCCAGGTCTCCCCCCACTGCCCTGCCTGTGCTCTCTGCATTCCTTAGCTCCTGGCCTTCCGCCCTCCTCGAGGCCCGCCGCTCAGCGTCTTCAGTCCTCTCGGTCCCATCCTCATGGCGTCTTCTCCTCTGCTACCAAACCTTCCCACGCCCTTATAAGGACATTCGTATCACAGTTAGGGCCCGTTGCATAATCCGTCATACTCTCCTCATCTCACGTGTAAAGTCACATTTGTCATTGAGGTGATGTGCACAGGTGCCCGGGATTCGGGCCTTGATATCTTTGGGGGCCATTATGCAACCTACCATGCCTGGCAACGAAAGTCTCTTCCCCCGACCAAAGTTGACATCTAACGCCTGCCCACCACGGCAAACCGTATGCCACAGCCAAACGGGGCCCCTCAGTTCTGTTCAAAAAACGTTGCGTGTTTCTGCTTCTGCCTTTGCTCTTGATTCTTTCTTTCTTTGGACTTGAAGTGCTTCCTTTCCTCCGTGGTGTCCTGTTCTCCCCTCCTTGCCCCAGCTGCGACAAATACCTCAGAAGTGTGGCTGCGCCCACAGTCTGGCTTCCCTGTGGTGTGTCTGGTGGGCGCTGCCCTCCCCGCTCAGCTGCGCAGCCCTCCACGTTGTGGCTCTCCTGGCACACGGGGCCCACTGCGGTGTCCTGGCACAGAACACCTATAGGAAAGGCCACAGAGAGTATTCCCTTGGGAGTAATAGGACAAGGACAATGAAGGTTTTCAGATTGATTCCACAACCTACGCTTTTGACATTCAAAAAATATTTATTATTCATTTAAAAATCTTTATTGGCCCCGCGCTGCCCAGACTAGCTAACAATACAGTCAAGATGGCTAAAGGTGACCCCAAGAAACCAAAGGGCAAGATGCCTGCTTATGCCTTCTTTGTGCAGACGTGCAGAGAAGAACATAAGAAGAAAAACCCAGAGGTCCCTGTCAATTTTGCAGAATTTTCCAAGAAGTGCTCTGAGAGGTGGAAGACGATGTCTGGGAAAGAGAAATCTAAATTTGATGAAATGGCAAAGGCGGATAAAGTCCGCTATGATCGGGAAATGAAGGATTATGGACCAGCTAAGGAAGGAAAGAAGAAGAAGGACCCTAATGCCCCCAAAAGGCCACCGTCTGGATTCTTCCTATTCTGTTCAGAATTCTGCCCCAAGATCAAATCTACAAACCCTGGCATCTCTATCGGAGATGTGGCAAAAAAGCTGGGTGAGATGTGGAATAACGTAAGTGACAGTGAAAAGCAGCCTTATATCACTAAGGCTGCAAAGCTGAAGGAGAAGTATGAGAAGGATCTTGCTGACTATAAGTCTAAAGGAAAGTTTGATGGCGCAAAG